>NC_133732.1:8386512-8451512 GCF_048934315.1 Petromyzon marinus
GTGACAGAGAGAGAGATAGTGGGAGTGAGGGAGTGTGTCTGTGACAGAGAGAGAGAGATAGTGGGAGTGAGGGAGTGTGTCTGTGACAGAGAGAGAGAAATAGTGGGAGTGAGGGAGTGTGTCTGTGAGAGAGAGAGATAGTGGGAGTGAGGGAGTGTGTCTGTGACAGAGAGAGAGAGAGATAGTGGGAGTGAGGGAGTGTGTCTGTGACAGAGAGAGAGATAGTGGGAGTGAGGGAGTGTGACTGTGAGAGAGAGAGAGATAGTGGGAGTGAGGGAGCGTGTCTGTGACAGAGAGAGAGAGAGATAGTGGGAGTGAGGGAGTGTGTCTGTGACAGAGAGAGAGAGAGATAGTGGGAGTGAGGGAGTGTGTCTGTGACAGAGAGAGAGAGAGATAGTGGGAGTGAGGGAGTGTGTCTGTGACAGAGAGAGAGATAGTGGGAGTGAGGGAGTGTGTCTGTGACAGAGAGAGAGAGATAGTGGGAGTGAGGGAGTGTGTCTGTGACAGAGAGAGAGATAGTGGGAGTGAGGGGTGTGTCTGTGACAGACAGAGAGAGATAGTGGGAGTGAGGCAGTGTGTCTGTGACAGAGAGAGATAGTGGGAGTGAGGGAGTGTGTCTGAGAGAGAGATAGTGGGAGTGAGGGAGTGTGTCTGTGACAGAGAGAGAGAGATAGTGGGAGTGAGGGGTGTGTCTGTGACAGAGAGAGAGAGATAGTGGGAGTGAGGGAGTGTGTCTGTGACAGAGAGAGATAGTGGGAGTGAGGGAGTGTGTCTGTGACAGAGAGAGATAGTGGGAGTGATGGAGTGTGTCTGAGAGAGAGATAGTGGGAGTGAGGGAGTGTGTCTGTGACAGAGAGAGATAGTGGGAGTGAGGGAGTGTGTCTGTGACAGAGAGAGATAGTGTGAGTGAGGGAGTGTGTCTGAGAGAGAGAGAGAGATAGTGGGAGTGAGGGAGTGTGTCTGTGACAGAGAGAGATAGTGGGAGTGAGGGAGTGTGTCTGTGAGAGAGAGAGATAGTGGGAGTGATGGAGTGTGTCTGTGACAGAGAGAGAGAGAGATAGTGGGAGTGAGGGAGTGTGTCTGTGAGAGAGAGAGATAGTGGGAGTGAGGGAGTGTGTCTGTGACAGAGAGAGAGAGATAGTGGGAGTGAGGGAGTGTGTCTGTGACAGAGAGAGAGATAGTGGGAGTGAGGGAGTGTGTCTGTGAGAGAGAGAGAGATAGTGGGAGTGAGGGAGGGTGTCTGTGACAGAGAGAGATAGTGTGAGTGAGGGAGTGTGTCTGTGACAGAGAGAGAGAGATAGTGGGAGTGAGGGAGTGTGTCTGTGACAGAGAGAGAGATAGTGGGAGTGAGGGAGTGTGTCTGTGAGAGAGAGAGAGATAGTGGGAGTGAGGGAGTGTGTCTGTGACAGAGAGAGAGATAGTGTGAGTGAGGGAGTGTGTCTGTGACAGAGAGAGAGATAGTGGGAGTGATGGAGTGTGTCTGTGAGAGAGAGAGAGATAGTGGGAGTGAGGGAGTGTGTCTGTTACAGAGAGAGAGATAGTGGGAGTGAGGGAGTGTGTCTGTGACAGAGAGAGAGATAGTGGCAGTGAGGGAGTGTGTCTGTTACAGAGAGAGAGATAGTGTGAGTGAGGGAGTGTGTCTGTGACAGAGAGAGAGAGATAGTGGGAGTGAGGCAGTGTCTGTGACAGACAGAGAGAGATAGTGGGAGTGAGGGAGTGTGTCTGTGACAGAGAGAGAGATAGTGGGAGTGAGGGAGTGTGTCTGTGACAGAGAGAGAGATAGTGGGAGTGAGGGAGTGTGTCTGTGACAGAGAGAGAGATAGTGGGAGTGAGGGAGTTTGTCTGTGACAGAGAGAGAGAGATAGTGGGAGTGAGGAGTGTGTCTGTGACAGAGAGAGAGAGAGATAGTGGTAGTGAGGGAGTGTGTCTGTTACAGAGAGAGAGAGATAGTGGGATTGAGGGAGTGTGTCTGTGACAGAGAGAGAGAGATAGTGGGAGTGAGGGAGTGTGTCTGTGACAGAGAGAGATAGTGGGAGTGAGGGAGTGTGTCTGTGACAGAGAGAGATAGTGGGAGTGATGGAGTGTGTCTGAGAGAGAGATAGTGGGAGTGAGGGAGTGTGTCTGTGACAGAGAGAGATAGTGGGAGTGAGGGAGTTTGTCTGTGACAGAGAGAGAGAGATAGTGGGAGTGAGGGAGTGTGTCTGTGACAGAGAGAGAGAGAGATAGTGGTAGTGAGGGAGTGTGTCTGTTACAGAGAGAGAGAGATAGTGGGATTGAGGGAGTGTGTCTGTGACAGAGAGAGAGAGAGATAGTGGGAGTGAGGGAGTGTGTCTGTGACAGACAGAGAGAGATAGTGGGAGTGATGGAGTGTGTCTGTGACAGAGAGAGATAGTGGGAGTGAGGGAGTGTGTCTGTGACAGAGAGAGAGAGATAGTGGGAGTGAGGGAGTGTGTCTGTGACAGACAGAGAGAGATGGTGGGAGTGAGGGAGTGTGTCTGTGACACAGAGAGAGATAGTGGGAGTGAGGGAGTGTGTCTGTGACAGAGAGAGAGAGAGATAGTGGGAGTGAGGGAGTGTGTCTGTGACAGAGAGAGAGATAGTGGGAGTGAGGGAGTGTGTCTGTGACAGAGAGAGAGATAGTGGGAGTGAGGGGTGTGTCTGTGACAGACAGAGAGAGATAGTGGGAGTGAGGGAGTGTGTCTGTGACAGAGAGAGAGAGAGATAGTGGGAGTGATGGAGTGTGTCTCTGACAGAGAGAGAGATAGTGGGAGTGAGGGAGTGTGTCTGTGACAGAGAGAGATAGTGGGAGTGAGGGAGTGTGTCTGTGACAGAGAGAGAGAGATAGTGGGAGTGAGGGAGTGTGTCTGTGACAGACAGAGAGAGATAGTGGGAGTGAGGGAGTGTGTCTGTGACAGAGAGAGAGAGATAGTGGGAGTGAGGGAGTGTGTCTGTGACAGAGAGAGAGAGAGATAGTGGGAGTGATGGAGTGTGTCTCTGACAGAGAGAGAGAGATAGTGGAGTGTGTCTGTGAGAGAGGGAGTGTGTCTGTGAGAGAGAGGGGGGACGAGTGAAGGAGGGAGAGTGTGTGTAAGAGAGTGAGGGAGGGAGAAGGGCGGGGTTCAGTGTTAATTCTCGAAGCTTATAGAGCTAGACTAAGGCACCGTTACAATGTTGAGGGTTCAGAGATGTTGACTACCTCGCCTGGTACGCAAGAGGTTGTGGGTTCAATCCCGACCCTGACGATGCCTGCTGCTGTAGATTTGGAGTTTGCGTGTCTCTCTCTAATCATCATCATCATGGTGGCTAGGAGATGTTGACTACCTCGCCTGGTGTGCAGGAGGTCGTGGGTTCAATCCCGACCCTGACGATGCCTGCTGCTGTAGATTTGGAGTCTGCGTGTCTCTCTCTCTCATCATCATCACGGTGGCTATGAGATGTTAACTACCTCGCCTGGTGTGCAGGAGGTCGTGGGTTCGATCCCGACCCTGACGATGCCTGCTGCTGTAAATTTGGAGTTTCCGTCTCTCTCTCTCCCTGCGGTCGCGTGGATTTTTCTCACGGGTCTTCCGGTTTGTCTATATGGGTCTCTATGGGTCTCTGTGGGTTTCTATGGGTCTCTGTGAGTCTCTGTTGGTTTCTATGGGTCTCTATGGGTCTCTGTGGGTCTCTGTGGGTTTCTATGGGTCTCTATGGGTCTCTGTGGGTCTCTGTGGGTTTCTATGGGTCTCTATGGGTCTCTGTGGGTCTCTGTGGATCTCTATGGGTTTCTGTGGGTTTCTATGGGTCTCTGCGGGGTTCTATGGGTGATTATGGGTCTCTATGGGTCTCTGTGGGTTTCTATGGGTCTCTGTAGGTCTCTGTGGGTCTCTGTGGGTTTCTATGGGTCTCTGTGGGTTTCTATGGGTCTCTGTGGGTTTCTATGGGTCTCTATGTGTCTCTGTGGGTCTCTGTGGGTCTCTTTGGGTCTGGGGGGGGGGGGTAGGAGGGGCTGACACGTGGAGACAATAGAAGGTTTGGTTTGGTTGATGCCCGAGACTCATCGAGCCGGACGAAGGCACCCGTTAGGAGGCGGCCGTGCCAATGATCGCACCTCCGATTAGAACGGCGTGGCTACGTACGGCGCGAAAGAAGTTCAACGTACACACACAGAGAGCCACAGACACCTAGACCCATAGAGACCCACAGACACCCACAGATTAGCACGGGTTGGCTACGTACGCGCGCAAAAGAAGTTCAGCGCGAACACACTCACGCACACTCACGCACACTCACACACACAACAACAACAACCGCCATTCGCCACCAAGTGGCGGTGACGTCACCACGACGCTTGTGCCAGGCCATGTGCACCTTGAGGCCACGTGAAGTGTCGAACGCCCGCTGGCAGGAGGTCACGTGGCAGACCCAGGTACCACGGGTCGACTGACTGAGATTACTGGCTGATACACCACCTGTGCCTCCTACTATGCCAACTTGCTGTGCTTTAGCCACCAGGCGCTCCGCTCGTTGTTGTGAGCGTCGCTCCTCCGCCCTCCGTTGTTGTTGGAGGGCGACTGCCTCCAACTGCCCAGTAGCATCCTTCACGAGCCTCCTCCACAGAGGCCGATCTTGACACCGCTGGTACCGGTCATCGGCGAGTCCACTCAGCTCCACGTCCTCCTGTACCACATCACTCCATCTCTTCTCTAGCCCGTGCCGAAAGCCCGTTTAGCCCCCTCGATCCGGCCGAACAAAAGCTGTTTCGGCATGCGGTGGCTTGGGCATGCGGGCTACATGACCCGGCCAACGCACAGACACTCACACACACACACATCCGTGAGCTCGCTAACTTTGAGAGTTCCCCGCAAGCGTGTCGTGCTGTGGGTTGCGCACCACCCGCGGATTATAGCCGGGGCTGCTGGGGCTAACGAGGTAACGAGCTAACGAGGTAACGAGCTAACGAGGTGGGGAGGGAGGGGGGTGTGGGTGTGGGGGGCGGGGGGGGTGACTTCATTCGTTACGCAGCGAGACTGGACCCTCGATAATCCAGCGGCTCGCACAGACGACGCAGACGCAGACAAAGGTCCCCCGTGTAGCCTCGAGCAGGCTGCTGGGGCAAGTGCTGTTAGCGAGTAGCAGCAGCGCCTGTGAACACACCAAAGACAAAGGTCCCCCGTGTAGCCTGCGACAGACTGCTGGGGCAAGTGCCTTCAGTTAATTAGTGCGGTGTTATCGTTGAACTCGCCACTGTCAACGCAGCAGTAACAGCATCAGCAGGACCGTGAATTAAAATAAATTCTGCTGGTAGCCCTCCCTACCCGACCCGGCTGAGCTGCGACGTAGCTCTTTTCCAGAAGCGACCCTGCCCGTCACAAATGATATCAAGGTCAAGCAAGTGGGCTGCTCATCATCATCATCGTCGTCGTTTGGAAATATACAGACGCAGGCATAGTCAGGGTCGGGATCGAACCCACGACCTCCTGCACACCAGGCGAGGTAGTTAACATCTCCTAGCCACCGTGATGATGATGATGGGAGAGACGCAGACTCTAAATATACAGCAGCAGCAGCAGGCATCGTCAGGGTCACGATCGAACCCACGACCTCCTGCATACCAAACGAAGTAGTTAACATCTCCTAGCCACCGTGATGATGATGATGAGAGAGAGGGAGTCGCAGACTCCAAGTATACAGCAGCAGGCATCGTCAGGGTCGGGATCGAACCAACGACCTCCTGTGTACCTGGCGAGGTAGTTAACATCTCATAGCCACCGTGATGATGATGATGATGAGAGAGACGCAGACTCTAAATCTACAACAGCAGGCATCGTCAAGGTCGGGATCGAACCGAAGACCTCCTGCACACCAGGCGAGGTTGTTAACATCTCCTAGCCACTGTGATGATGATGAGAGAGAGAGAGACGCAAACTTCAAATATACAGCAGCAGCAGGCATTGTCAGGGTCGGGATCGAACCCACGACCTCCTGCACACCAGGCGAGGTAGTTAACATCTCCTAGCCACCGTGATGATGATGATGATGAGAGAGAGAGAGTCGCAGACTCCAAGTGTACAGCAGCAGGCATTGTCAGGGTCGGGATCGAACCAACGACCTCCTGTGTACCTGGCGAGGTAGTTAACATCTCATAGCCACTGTGATGATGATGAGAGAGAGAGACGCAAACTTCAAATATACAGCAGCAGCAGGCATCGTCAGGGTCACGATCGAACCCACGACCTCCTGCATACCAAACGAAGTAGTTAACAACATCTCATAGCCACCGTGATGATGATGATGGGAGAGACGCAGACTCTAAATATACAGCAGCAGGCATCGTCAAGGTCGGGATCGAACCCAAGACCTCCTGCACACCAGGCGAGGTAGTTAACATCTCCTAGCCACTGTGATGATGATGAGAGAGAGAGAGACGCAAACTTCAAATATACAGCAGCAGCAGGCATTGTCAGGGTCGGGATCGAACCCACGACCTCCTGCATACCAAACGAGGTAGTTAACATCTCATAGCCGCCGTGATGATGATGATGATGAGAGAGAGACGCAGACTCCAAATCTACAGCAGCAGGCATCGTCAGGGTCGGGATCGAACCCACGACCTCCTGTATACCAAACGAAGTAGTTAACATCACATAGCCACTGTGATGATGATGAGAGAGAGAGACGCAAACTCCAAATATACAGCAGCAGCAGGCATCGTCAGGGTCACGATCGAACCCACGACCTCCTGCATACCAAACGAAGTAGTTAACATCTCATAGCCACCGTGATGATGATGATGAGAGAGACGCAGACTCTAAATATACAGCAGCAGGCATCGTCAGGGTCGGGATCGAACCCTCGACCTCCTGCACACCAGGCGAGGTAGTCAACATTTCATAGCCACCGCGGCGCATGATTGGTGTCACGTGTAACGACGAGTGGAATGCTGATTCTCGATATGTTATTATTTTGTATATTTACGATGCTTCACGGTTAAGGCAAATAATGAGTTTATCTTCCATATCAGATGATGAGTCATGCAAGCTATCGCAAAGGAATGCCAGGCCTAATGAGATCCTTGGAGCTGAGCTGAGTAGGACTCACACACTCACCCACACACCCACACACTCATACACTCACCCACACACTCACCCACATACTTACCTACACACTCACTCACAACTCATCGACACAATCACCCACACACTCACTCACACACTCACTCACATACTCACCCACACACTCACACACTCACCCACACACTTACCTACACACTCACTCACCCACACACTCACACATTCACACACTCACCCACACACTCACAAACTTACCTACACACTCACTCACACACTCACCGACACAATCACCCACTCACTCACTCACACACTCACCAACACAATTACCCACACACTCACTCACACACTCACCTGCACACTCACCCACACACTTACCTACTCATTCACCTACACACTCACCAACACAATCACCCACGCAATCACTCACATTCTCTCTCACATACTCACCCACACAATTACCTAAACACCCACTCACACACTCACCAACACAATCACACACACACACTCAATCACACACTCACTCACACACTCACCCACACACTCACTCACACACTCACTCACACACTCACACTCACTCACTCAATCACACACTCACCCACACATTCACTTACACACTCACCTACACACTCACCCACACACTCACCCACACACCTACCTACACACAGACTCACTCACACACTCACACTCACTCACTCAATCACACACTCACCCACACACTCACTCACACATTCACTCACATACTCACCCACACACTTACCTACACACTCACTCATACACTCACTTACAGACTCACCTAGAAACTCATCCCCACACTCACTCACTCACACACTCACCCAAACAGATACCTACACACTCACTCACTCACACACTCACCAACACAATCACCCACACACTCATACACACACTCACTCACACACTCACTTACACACTCACCCACACACTCACTCACACACTCACCAACACACAAACACTCACTCACACACTCACTCAACAACAACCGCATTTTGCCACTAAGTGTGCACCTTGAGGCCACGTGAAGTGTCGAACGCCCGCTGGCAGGAGGTCAAGGGGCAGTCCCAGGTGCCACGGGTCGACTGACAGAGACGACTGGCTGATGCACCACTTGTATCCCCTACCGTGTCAACCTGCTGTGCTTTATCCACCCGGCGCTCCGCTCGTTGTTGTGAGCGTCACTCCTCCGCCCTCCGTTGTTGTTGGAGGGCGACTGCCTCCAATTGCCCAGTAGCGTCCTTCACGAGCCTCCTCCACAGAGGCCGATATTGACACCGCTGGTACCAGTCATCGGCAAGGCCACTTTGATCCACGTCCTCCTGTACCACATCACTCCATCTCTTCTCTAGCCCGTGGCACGCACGTTTAGCCCACTCGATCCGGCCGAACAAAAGCTGTTTAGGCATGCGGTGGCTGGGCATGCAGGCTACATGACCCAGCCAACGCAGCCTTGCCTGCTGGAGGAGCTCACCGATGAGACTTTGTCCACATCTTTCGATGATTTGTGAGCTCTTCACACAATCCATCCTGGTTAAACCCAGGATAGATCGTAGGCATGTCTTAACCGGCGAAGATGTTCCATTAGAGGGGTCCACGTTTCACACGCATAGAGGAGAGAGGGTATGACCGTGGCCGAGAAGACCTGAAGCTTCATGCGGAGCGACAGACCAGGTCGCGTCCACTCAGCGTTTCGCAACCGATGAAAATATATTGCCGCTCGACTGATTCGGAGTGAAACCTCCACTGTCAAACCGGAGCCGGTCATGAGCACACTGCCCAGGTATGGGAAACTCTCCACTCTCTCCACAACTGCCCCATCACCAATGGGGAGCTGAAGGCGTGGAGTGTTTGGTGGCACAAAATACCCAGGCAGGTGCTTAGTTTTAGTGGGGCTGACGGTAAGGCCCCACCTCTTAGTGGCAAGCTCCAGTTTCAGCAGCAGCGCCTCCAACTCCTCATCTGAATGAGCAGCAATCACCAGATCATCGGCATACATAACGTGGTTGACGAATAGGGAAAATTTGGCATCTGTGCTGGACCGCCCTTTCCTGAAACCGCATTGGGGCTCCGCAAGCCTCTCCTCAGCGTGCCTGGCAAGGCGATGTTGAATAATCCTTGCCAGGACCTTTCCCGGCACACTGAGGAGTGAGATGCCCCTGTAGTTGTTACAGTCTGTGCGGTCCCCCATCTTAAAGAGGGGGACCACCAGGGCATCCTTCCAGTCCTGCGAAACCCGTCCAGTGGTCCAAACTGTTGTTATGATGTCATATAGGGCAGTCTGTTCACAAACGCCACCCTCCCTCAGCATTTCGCTTGGGAGATCATCTCTGCCCGGTGCCTTTCCTGGTCTCAGACTCCGGATCGCCTTCAGTACTTCCTCAACAGATGGCACCTCAGCCAGCCACTCACAGAGGGTGACTTCTTCCAATATTTGAGGCACCGCAGCCTCAGCAGCGTCATCCCCACTTTGTCCCACGTTGTTATCCAGGCTGAGGGATGTCCCCTCTCCAAAGACCTCACACAAATGCTCAGCAAATGTGGAAACCTGTTCCTGGGGGTCGGAGATAGGGTCTCTGGGGAGGTCTGGACCGTGTACCCAAAGCAGGCATTGCAGCTGCATGAGCCACAGTCCTTAACCTCGCCCATTTCTCCTCGACATTAGGAGGAGTGGGGGACGATGCCAACCCCAGCCGCAAGCTATGGTTAAATTATCGCCTGCAAATTTCATCAGCTAGCTGAGACCATGCCACTGAGGGTTTGAATGGGGTCCTGGGTGTACACCCACCACTGGAGTGGAAGAATGGCAGGCGTATCTTACAAATGACAAGTCGATGATCAGTGGGCAGATCAGCTCCACGGTAGGTCCTGGTGTCAAGGACATGGGCCCGCATCCGCTGTTCCATCACTATGTAGTCCAGCAGATGTTCTTGCTTGGACCCGGCATGCATCCATGATGTTGTGTGGATGCGCCGATGCCGGAACAGCGTGTTGGTAATTACAAGCCCATGGGCTGCACAAAAATCTAGCAGCCTCCTATCGTTGTTATTGAGCTGATCTGACCCATGCCTTCCAATCACTCCAGACCAGGTGCCAGCATCATGTCCAACTCGGGCATTGATGTCACCCAACAAGGTAACTCTATCCCGAGGGGCATCTTTAGCTTGCACCTGTGACAGGAGGTCATAGAAGGCATCTGACTCATCGGCCTTGCCTGCATCCTCCACGGATGTTCGTCTTCGGTGGGGGCATAAGTAACCACGATCACCTCTGGTTGATGGGAAATCGAGCCCAAAGTAGCCTGGGGCTTATAGCTTCCCACACCTCACCGCCATGCTCCCACGCCCCCTTCATTCTTTTGTTCAGAAGAAGAACCACTCCCTGTTGTTTGGTAGTCTCCTGCCCGGAGTAAAGGACAATCCACCCCTCACGGTGGCAGGAGCCAGAGCCGGTCCACCGGACCTCCTGAATGCCACAGAGATCCAGGCGGTACCGGCCCAACTCTCGACAGGCGAGTGGCAGCCTCTCCTCCGCAGTGAGCGTTCGAACATTCCACATGGCCACACGTAGTGGTTTTTTGTTGTTTCTGGGGGAGCCCCGAGGGTAGATATTCAGTCTCCTGCCTCTGTCAAATGGGGTTAGGCCAGGAGACGTCATAGACGCCTGTCCCCCCGAGGCCCATGGCACAATTTTTCCGACGTGGTTTATCGGTAATTAATCGAAGGTGGAGGGGTTACCAGCCCCTCGCACCCATCCAGAGCCCCTTTTGGCCGCTGTGGTGGTCATAAACGCCATGAAGGGGAAAGGCCAATCGGAATTGCCTCTCCCCCCACAGCAATGCCCACGACAGCGTTGCCCGTCCGGCACCGCACACACTCACACACCCACACACACACTCACTGACACTGACACACACACACACTGACACACACACACACTGACACTGACACACACACACTGACACTGACACACACACACTGACACTGACACACACTGACACACACACACACACTGACACACACACTCACACACACACACTGACACTGACACACACACTGACTCACACACTGACACTGACACACACACACACTGACACACACACACACACTGACACACACACACACTGACACTGACACACACACACACTGACACACACACACTGACACACACACACACACTGACACACACACACACACTGACACACACACACTGACACTGACACACACACTGACACACACACAACACACTGACACTGACACACACTGACACACACTGACACTGACACACACACTCACACCCACTCACACACTGACACTGACACACACACTGACACACACACACTGACACACACACACACTGACACACACACACACACACACTGACACACACACACACACTGACACACACACACACACACTGACACACACACACTGACACACACACACTGACACACACACAACAACAACAACAACCGCCATTCGCCACTAAGTGGCGGTGACGTCACCACGACGCTTGTGCCAGGCTATGTGCACCCTGAGGCCACGTGAAGTGTCGAACGCCCGCTGGCAGGAGGTCACGGGGCAGACCCAGGTGCCACGGGTCGACTGACTGAGATGACTGGCTGATGCACCACCTGTGCCCCCTACTGTGCCAACCTGCTGTGCTTTAGCCACCCGGCGCTCCGCTCGCAGTTGTGAGCGTCGCTCCTCCGCCCTCCGTTGTTGTTGGAGGGCGACTGCCTCCAACTGCCCAGTAGCATCCTTCACGAGCCTCCTCCACAGAGGCCGATCTTGACACCGCTGGTACCAGTCATCGGCAAGTCCACTCAGCTCCACGTCCTCCTGTACCACATCACTCCATCTCTTCTCTAGCCCGTGCCGCGCCCGCTTAGCCCCCTCAATCCGGCCAAACAAAAGCTGTTTCGGCATGCGGTGGCTGGGCATGCGGGCTACATGACCCAGCCATCGCAGCCTTGCCTGCCGGAGGAGCTCACCGATGGGACCCTGCCCAGATCTTTCAAGGATTTGTGAGCTCCTCACACAATCCAGTCTGGTTAAACCCAGGATGGATCGTAGGCAGGTCAGCCTAAATGTTTCTAACCGGCGAAGATGTTCCATTAGGGGGGTCCACGTTTCGCAAGCGTAGAGAAGGGAGGGGAATGACCGTGGCCGAGAAGACCTGAAGCTTAGTGCGGAGCGACAGACCAGGTAGCTTCCACACAGCGTTACGCAACCGATGAAAAGATATTGCCGCTCGACTGATTCGGAGTGAGACCTCTGCTGTTAAACTGGAGCCAGTCATAAGCACACTGCCCAGGTATGGGAAACTCTCCACTCTCTCCACAACTGCCCCATCACCGATTGGGAGTTGTGGGGGTGGAGTGTCCGATGGTACAAAATACCCAGGCAGGTGCTTAGTTTTGGTGGGGCTGATGGTAAGGCCCCACCTCTTAGTGGCACGCTCCAGTCTCAGCAGCAGTGTCTCCAACTCCTCCTCTGACTGAGCAGCTATTACCAAGTCATCAGCATACATAACGTGGTTGAGCAATAGGGAGCCATCCCTTGACCGCACCCGGGCATCGATTAGCCTCCCATTATATCTGTACCATATGGAGATTCCCCCGGTACAGCTATTGAAGGCTTCACGAACTACGTGGTCAAAATAGATGTTAAATAATGTGGGAGCCAGAGGACATCCCTGTCGCACCCCAAGGTGTACAGGGAATGGCTCTGACTCCCGGCCACGTAGTTTTACCCGGGCCCGCTCACCATCATGAAGGTCCTTAATGATCGTGAGCAGAGGGTCAGGTACTCCAAAAGCACGAAGAACGACCCAGAGCCCAGGCCTACTGATGGTATCATAGGCCTTGACCAGGTCAATAAAGCAGAGATGTAGGTCTTGTTGGAATTCCCTACACCTCTGCTGTAGCAGACGGACAGAAAATATGGCATCTGTGCAGGACCGCCCTTTCCTGAAACCGCATTGGGGCTCCGCAAGCCTCTCCTCAGCGTGCCTGGCAAGGCGATGCTGAATAATCCTTGCCAGGACCTTTCCCGGCACACTGAGGAGTGAGATGCCCCTGTAGTTGTTACAGTCTGTGCGGTCCCCCTTCTTAAAAAGTGGGACCACCAGGGCATCCTTCCAATCCTGCGGAACCCGTCCAGTGGTCCAGACTGTTGTTATGATGTCATATAGGGCAGTCTGTGCACAAACGCCACCCTCCCTCAGCATTTCGCTTGGGAGATCATCTCTGCCCGCTGCCTTTCCTGGTCTCAGACTCCGGATCGCCTTCAATACTTCCTCAGCAGATGGCACCTCAGCCAGCCACTCACAGGGGGTGACTTCATCCAATATTTGAGGCACCGCAGCCTCAGCAGGGTCATCCTCACTTTGTGCCACGATGTTTTCCTGGCTGTGGGATTTTCCCTCCCCCAGGACCTCACAGAAATGCTCAGCAAATCTGCGAACCTGTTCCTGGGGGTCGGAAATTGGATCACCGTTTTTTCCCCTAATGATGGTAATAGGTGTGGCGCTGCAGGTTACTTTTTTGATGGAGTTAAATAGCGATTTGTGATCACGGGCCACTGAGGCAGACTCCATCTCCTCAGCAACCCGCGACCACCACCCATCCTTGCAGCGCCTCACGGCTCTCCGAACCTCCGAGCGAAGGCTGCGGTAAGCCTCCTCATTCTCTGACGTGGGATTCTGTAGCCGATGACAGTGGGCCTGTCGCTTTTTCTCAACCATCCTGAACAACTCCTCTGTCATCCAGGGTGTCTGGGGAGGTCTGGACCGCGTACCCAAAGCAGCCATTGCAGCTGCATGAGTCACAGTCCTAAACCTCGCCCATTTACCCTCGACATCAGGAGGAGTCGGGGACGATGCCAATCCCAGCCGCAAGCGATGATGAAATTCTCGCTTGCAACTTTCATCAGATAACTGAGACCAGGCCACTTTAGGTTGGAATGGGGTCCTGGGTGTACACCCACCACCGGAGTGGAAGAATGGCAGGCGCATCTTACAGATGACTAGTCGATGGTCAGAGGGCAGATCAGCTCCACGGTAGGTCCTGGTGTCAAGGACATGGGCTCGCATTCGCTGGTCCGTCACTATGTAGTCCAGCAGATGTTCTTGCTTGGACCCGGCATGCATCCATGATGTTGTGTGGATGCGCCGATGCCGGAACAGCGTGTTGGTAATTACAAGCCCATGGGCTGCACAAAAATCTAGCAGCCTCCTACCGTTGTTATTGAGCTGATCTGGCCCATGCCCTCCAATCACTCCAGACCAGGTGCCAGTAAGTCACCCCAACATGATGACTCTATCCCGAGGGGCCACTTTAGCCAGCACCTGTGACAGGAGGTCATAGAAGGCATCTGACTCATCGGCTTTGCCTGCATCCCTCCACGGATGTTCATCTTCGGTGGGGGCATAAGTAACCACGACCACCATTCCTCGCCTCCGTTGATGGGAAGGCGAGCCCAAAGTAGCCTGGGGCTTACAGCTTCCCACACCTCACCGCCACGCTCCCACGCCCCCTTCATTCTTTTGTTCAAAAGAAGACCCACACCCTGTTGTTTGGCAGTCTGCTGCCCCGAGTAGAGGACTGTCCACCCCTCATGGTGGCAGGAGCCAGAGCCGGTCCACCGGACCTCCTGAATGCCGCATAGATCCAGGCGGTACCGGTCCAGCTCCCGACAGAGGAGTGGCAGCCTCTCCTCTGCAGTAAGCGTTCGAACATTCCACGTGGCCACCCGTAGTGGCTTTTCGTTGTTTCTGGAGTAACCCCGAGGATAGGTATTCAATCTCCTGGCTCCGCCAATTGGGTTTGGCCAGGAGACGTCATAGACGCCTGGCCCCCCGGGGCCTCCGGCACAAGCTTAGTTGTTACATATTTCACTTTAATTCGTGGTTTTGTGGTAATTAATTGAAGGTGGAGGGGTTACCAGCCACTCGCACCCGTCCAGAGCCCCCGTTTAGCCCCTGTGGTGGACACATATGCCATGAGGGGAGGAGCCAATCAAAATTGGAACTCCCCCCACAGCACTGTCCACGACAGAGTTGCCCGTCCGGCACCGCGAGGAGGTAGGGGGTTGTTTTGCCTGAGAGACACACACACACACACACTGACACACACACACACTGACACACACACACACACACTGACACACACACACCACACACACACACACACTGACACACACACTGACACACACACACTGACACACACACACACACACTGACACAACACACACACACACTGACACACACACACACTGACACACACACACACACTGACACACACTGACACACACACACACACTGACACACACACACTGATACACACACACACACACTGACACACACACACACACTGACACACACACACACTGACACACACACTGACACACACACACTGACACACACACACACTGACACACACACACACACACTGACACACACACACCACACTGACACACACACACACACACTGACACACACTCACACTGACACACACTGACTCACACACACTGACACACACACACACTGACACACACACACACTGACACACACACACACTGACACACACTCTCACCTACCCACCCCCACAGGCGTCCCATTGAGAGCGATCCGAGTCCATAATCCACTCACGCGTCACGTGGGACAGCAGCGCTCACACAGGGAGTGACTAGCGACGTTGCTCTCCCCCCCCCACCACTCTCCCCCCACCACTCTCCACCCACCACTCTACCCCCACCACTCTCCCCCCCACCCTCTCCACCCACCACTCCCCCCCACCCACTCTCCACCCACCACTCTACCCCCACCATTCTCCCTTCCATCACTCTCCACCCACCACTCTCCACCCACCACTCTCCACCCACCACTCTCCACCCACCACTCTACTACCACCCCCACCACTCTCCCCCCCACCACTCTCCACCCACCACTCTACCCCCACCATTCTCCCTTCCCATCACTCTCCACCCACCACTCTCACCCACCACCTCCCCACCCTCCACTACTCTCCACCCACCACTCTCCCTTCCAACCATCTCCCCACCCACCACTCTCCACCCACCACTCCCCCCCCCTCCATCACTCTCCACCCACCACTCTCCACCCACCACTCTCCCCCCTCCACCACTCTCCACCCACCACTCTCCCCCCCACCACTCTCCCTTTCCACCACTCTCCACCCACCACTCTCCCCCCTCCAACACTCTCACCCACCACTCTCCACCCACCACTCCCCCCCCCCTCCACCACTCTCCACCCACCACTCTCCCTTCCCACCACTCTCCACCCACCACTCTCCCTTCCCACCACTCTCCCCACCCTCCATCACTCTCCACCCACCACTCTCCACCCACCACTCTCCCCCCTCTACCACTCTCCACCCACCACTCTCCCCCCACCACTCTCCCTTTCCACCACTCTCCACCCACCACTCTCCCCCCACCACTCTTCATTCCCACCACTCTCCACCCACCACTCTCCCCCCCTCCACTCTCCCCCCACACCACTCTCCACCCACCACTCTCCCCCCACCACTCTCCACCCACCACTCTCCACCCACCACTCTCCCCCTCCACCACTCTCCACCCACCACTCTCCCCCTTCCACCACTCTCCACCCACCACTCTCCACCCACCACTCTCCCCCCCCTCTCCCCTTCCACCACTCTCCCACCCACCACTCTCCACCCACCACTCTCCACCCCCCACTCTCCACCCACCACTCTCCACCCCCCCCACTATCCCCCCTCGACCACTCTCCCCCCCACACAATTGTCTCTCTGCCGCCTGTGTCTGTGAGTGTGTGCCTGTGTGTGTGTGTCTGAGTGTGTGTGTGTCTGTGTGTGTGTCTGTGTGTGTGTGCCTGTGTGTGTGTGCCTGTGTATGTGTGCCTGTGTGTCTGTGTGTGTGCCTGTGTGTGTGTGCCTGTGTATGTGTGCCTGTGTGTGTGCCTGTGTGTGTGTGTGTCTGTGTGTGCCTGTGTATGCGTGTACCTACATGACATCATAACAACAGTCTGGACCACTGGACGGATAGGAATGATGTGCTGGTGGTCTCCTTCCTTAAGAAGGGGGACCGCACAGACTGTAACTACTGCAGGGGCATCTCACTCCTCAGTTTGCCCGGAAAGGTCCTGGCAAGGATTATTCAACATCGCCTTGTTAGGCACGCTGAGGAGAGGCTTGCGGAGCCCCAATGCGGTTTCAGGAAAGGGCGGTCCTGCACAGATGACATTTTCTATCCGTCTGCTACAGCAGAGGTGTAGGAATTCCAACAAGACCTACATCTCTGCTTTATTGACCTGGTCAAGGCCTATGATACCATCAGTAGGCCTGGGCTCTGGGTTGTTCTTCGTGCTTTTGGAGTACCTGACCCTCTGCTCACGATCATTAAGGACCTTCATGATGGTGAGCGGGCCCGGGGTAAAACTACGTGGCGAGGAGTCAGAGCCGTTCCCTGTACACCTTGGGGTGCGGCAGGGAAGTCCTCTGGCTCCCACATTATTGAACATCTATTTTGACCACGTAGTTTGTGAAAGCTTCAATAGCTGAATCGGGGGAATTTCCATCTGGTACAGATGCAATGGGAGGCTGATCGATGCCCCGGTGTAGTCAAGGGATGGCTCCCCATGTTAAGTGTGCAGATTATCTAGTAATTGCTGCTCACTCACAGAGGAGTTGGAGGCGCTGCTGCTGAACCTGGAGCGTGCCACTAAGAGATGGGGCCTTACCATCAGCCCCACCAAAATGAAGCACCTGCCTGGGTATTTTGTACCATCGGACACTCCACCCCCCTCAACTCCCAATTTGTGATAGGGCAGTTGTGGAGAGAGTGGAGAGTTTCCCATACCTTGGCAGTGTGCTCATGACCGGCTCCGGTTTAAACAGCAGAGGTCTCACTCCGAATCAGCAGAGCGGCATTATCTTTTCATCGACTGCGTAACGCTGTGTGGAAGCTACCTGGTCTGTCGCTCCGCACTAAGCTTCAGGTCTTCTCGGCCACAGTCATTCCCTCCCTTCTCTACGCTTGCGAAACGTGGACCCCCCTAATGGAACATCTTCGCCGGTAAGAAACATTTAGGCTGGCCTGCCTACGATCCATCCTGGGTTTAACCAGGCTGGATTGTGTGAGGAGCTCAAAAATCCTTGAAAGATCTGGGCAAGGTCCCATTGGTGAGCTCCTCCGGCAGGCAAGACTGCGTTGGCTGGGTCATGTAGCCCGCATGCCCAGCCACCGCATGCCGAAACAGCTTTTGTTCGACCGGATCGACGGGGCCAAACGGGCGCGGTACGGGCTAGAGAAGAGATGGAGTGATGTGGTACAGGAGGATGTGGAGCTGAGTGGACTTGCCGATGATTGGTACCAGCGGTGTCAAGATCGGCCTCTGTGGAGGAGGCTCGTGACGGACGCTACTGGGCAGTTGGAGGCAGTCGCCCTCCAACAACAACGGAGGGCGGAGGAGCGACGCGCACAACAACGAGCGGAGCGCCGGGTGACTAAAGCACTGCGAATTGGCACAGTAGGGGGCACAGGTGGTGCATCAGCCAGTCATCTCAGTCAGTCGACCCGTGGCACTTGCTGGGTCTGTCCCGTGACCTCCTGCCAGCCGGCATTCGACGCTTCACGTGGCCTCAAGGTGCACCTAGCCTGGCACTGCCCAGTAGAACTCAAGGTGCACGTAGCCTGGCACAAGCGTCGTGGTGATGTCACTGCCACTTAGTGGCGAATGGCGGTTGTTGTTGCTGTGTGTGTGTGTATGGGTGAGTGTGTGTGGGTGTGTGTGTTTGTGTGTGTGTGTCTGTGTGTGTGTCTGTGTGTGTGGGTGTGTGTGGGGAGCGGTAGTGTAGCGGTTAGCGCGCTGTTCTATGAACCTGGCGACCCGGGTTCGATTCCCACTCACGGTCAACACCAGCGACGATTATCTGAACCGGTCCTTGGCCTCCCCTAGGTCGACTCAGTCTCAAATGAGTACCTGGTGTGGCGGTGTGTAGTAAACATCGCCACTGGGGAGACAAAGGCGGCCGGGCGTGGTGCTGGCCACCCACCCCCTCGTGTGCCACAGTTCCGGCCTGCCGAGGTGCTGCTGCTGCTCGCTAACAGCACTCTGCCCCAGCAGCGTGTTGAGGCTATACGGGGGATCTTTACATTTGTGTCTGTGTAACTCCACAGAGAGAGAGAGAGACTAACCTCCCTCCTGCTCGCTCTCTAACCCCCTCTCCCTATAATTCCCTCTCCCCATGTATCTCTCTCTCTGTGTGTGTCTCCATGTGGGGTCTCCGCGGTGGCTATGAGATGTTAACTACCTCGCCTGGTATGTAGGAAGGCGTGGGTTCGATCCCGACCCTGACGATTCCTGCTGCTGCGCTATATTTGGAGTCTGCGTCTCTCTCTCTCTCATCATCATCATCACGGTGGCTATGAGATGTTAACTACCTCGCCTGGTGTGCAGGAGGTCGTGGGTTCGATCCAGACCCTGACGATGCCTGCTGCTGTAGATTTGGAGTCTGCGTCTCTCTCTCTCATCATCATCATCACGGTGGCTAGGAGATGTTAACTACCTCGCCTGGTGTGCAGGAGGTCGTGGGTTCGATCCAGACCCTGACGATGCCTGCTGCTGTAGATTTGGAGTCTGCGTCTCTCTCTCATCATCATCATCACGGTGGCTAGGAGATGTTAACTACCTCGCCTGGTGTGCAGGAGGTCGTGGGTTCGATCCCGACCCTGACGATGCCTGCTGCTGCTGTATATTTGGAGTCTGCGTATCTCTCTCTCTCTCTCATCATCATCACGGTGGCTAGGAGATGTTAACTACCTCGCCTGGTGTGCAGGAGGTCGTGGGTTCGATCCCGACCCTGACGATGCCTGCTGCTGTTTATGTGGAGTCTGTACAAAGAGCTACACAGGTCTGTGGGGCCTTACCTGGTAAAATATGAAAACACGAAATAGTTTATGGTAGAGAGGAGTCGTGGTGCAGTGATTAGCGCACCGCTTTGCAAACATAGCGCTTGCTCCAACAGACTGCAGGGCGATACGGGGGATCTTTGTCTTTGCCTCTACATCCTCAGCATCATCAGCAGCATCATCATCAGCAGCAGCATCATCATCAGTATCATCATCAACAACATCATCAACAACATCGTCATCATTCCACCTTAATCACCACCAACATCACCAAACGCCTTGACACTCTCAACTCCACCCCCCTCACCCCCCTCTGCTAATACTCGACGTCTCTCTCTCTCTCTGCTTCTATTGACTCCCACTCCCTCTCTCTCTCCCACTCTCTCTCTCTCTCTCCCACTCTCTCTCTCTCCCACTCTCTCTCTCTCCCACTCTCTCTCTCTCTCCCACTCTCTCTCTCTCCCACTCTCTCCCACTCTCTCTCTCCCACTCTCTCTCTCTCTCTCCCACTCTCTCTCTCTCCCCACTCCCCCACTCCCACTCTCTCTCCCACTCTCTCCCTCTCTCCCTCTCCCACTCTCTCTCTCCCACTCTCTCTCTCTCTCCCACTCTCTCTCCCACTCTCTCTCCCACTCTCTCTCTCTCTCCCCCACTCCCACTCTCTCTCTTCCACTCTCTCTCCCACTCTCTCTCCCACTCTCTCTCTCTCCCACTCTCTCTCTCTCCCACTCTCTCTCTCCTCTCTCTCTCTCCCACTCTCTCTCTCTCTCCCACTCTCTCTCTCTCCCACTCTCTCTCTCTCCCACTCTCTCCCACTCTCTCTCCCACTCTCTCTCTCTCCCACTCTCTCTCTCTCCCACTCTCTCTCTCTCCCACTCTCTCCCACTCTCTCTCTCCCACTCTCTCTCTCTCCCACTCTCTCTCTCTCTCTCCCACTCTCTCTCTCTCCCCCTCTCTCTCTCTCTCCCACTCTCTCTCTCTCTCCCACTCTCTCTCTCTCTCCCACTCTCTTTGATTCTCGCCATTCACGTCCATCGCTGACTCCTTTCTCAGACTCTGGGCCCCGCTTTTTCTTTTGACTGCTTGGACTCTCCCCCTCCCTCCCTCTCCCTCCCTCCCTCCCCCTCCCTCCCCTCCTTCTCTCCCCCTCCCTCTCCTCCCCCTCCCTCTCTCCCCCTCCCTCTCTCCCCCTTTATTTTTTACGATCAGAGGAAACAAGAAGATGCTCAGTGTAGTCGGTACTTTGCTCCGTTCATCATTTCGGTTTTTTTATGCTTTGCTTTATGTAAACCCCCCCCCCCTTTAAATGAAAGTCCCAACAAAATATTTTTTTGCTCTCCTTACCCCTTCCCTCTCTCTCTACCCCCTCTCTGATCCTCCTCTCTCTCTCTACCCCCCTCTCTTCCTACTCCATTTCGCTCTCTCTCGCTCACTCTCTCGCTCACTCTCTCGCTCTCTTTTTTTTATAACTACGACAAGTGCTGCATCTGCACTCAGCCCTTCCCGCAGTCCTACGGCCTCCGACGGGTAGCTCACAATGTGCACGCACAGAGCTCTCTACCGTCATCTGCCACCGAGCACGCGGCCCTCCTCCAGCGCCCACCGCTCCTTGAAGGCCGGCACGGCGTGGGTCAGCCGCCCACGGCGGAACTCCGGCCACACCCCCTGGCTCCGACCGGAGCGCGGGAGATGCCCAGGCTGCTGGCCGGACGTTTCCCCTCCAGGGCCACCTTCCTCGCCCTGTATACGGCGAGCTTGGCGTAGCCGAAGAGCAACGTTGACCGGCTCCTGAAGATGTTGGGATCCGTCGGCCTTCGGGTGTCCAAAGATGAGGACCGTCGGGGAGAAGTGGAGGCTGAACCTTAGGAGAATGTTTCTCAGGAGCTTGAACAGCGAGTCCAGGCTCTTGCACTCCACGTATTGGTGCGCCACCATCTCCACTTTACCACACAATCGGCACTCCGGGGACGCGTCGGTGAAGCGCGCCAGGGAGACGTCGGTGGTGACGGTGCCGTGGGCGATGCTCCAGCTGAGGTCGCCGATGCGGTCGTACGTCGGGCTGGAGTGGAGTTGCCTCCAGCGAGGCCTCTCCGGAGAGACGCAGGGCAGGGACTCTCCTCTAGGCGTGGTCCTTGTGGCTCCTCAGGGTGTCCTGTTGGTGGAACCGGACCATGTAGGAGTAGAGCACCTTCCTCTTTACATTTGCGAAGGCCACCTTCGGCAGGTCTTCCGGCCGGCACAGGTCGTGATCCGCCTTCGTTTGTCGGCATTGGCGATGCAGTGGCACGACTGAGAGCTCCGGTGGAGGGGGACCGAGAGGGGCCTCGTCATCCCCAACGCCGATGGGGGGCGTTCTCCCCGCTGTTGCCGCTGAGAAGGCCCCCTTGGCTTCGGCCAGGATCCGGGCAGCCACCCGGAGCGACTGCAGCCCCCCCCCCACTGTCTTTGCGGCCACGTCTGCTGGTCCGAGCCACCGGCCTCCGTGTTTCAGGCTCCACCAGATCTCCCATCCTGGTGAGCCGCGCGTTGGCGAGGCGCCTCTCCATGCCAGGGGTGGCGGTGGTGGTGGATGGCAACTTTGTCTGTGGGTTCCTGAGGATCGGTTCGAAGACCAAATCCACGGCCTCCTGACGGCGAGGGAGCTCCATGTCTGCATGACGCTTCCTGTAGAAAGGTGGCAGCTGTCCCAGTGGGAGGCCTTGCAGGTCCATGTAGAACAGTCGTTTGGAGCACTGCAGACCCCCCTCCCCCCAGCTGTTTCAGGAGGAAGGAGGCCGTGACGCTCCAGGCCGGGGCAGGGGTGGCGTGGGCAGGAAATTTTGCGCGGCCTGAAGTCGGAAGGTGGCCAGCTGACTCCGCACGCTCACCGGCCTGTGACCACCCTCGTCCAGTGGCAGGGCCAGGACCCCAGCCGCGACCTCGGTGTCCTCCGCCCGACCAGAAGAAGTCGAGGACTCGCTTCTGAAGCGCGTTGATGAGGCTCATGGACGTCACCAGCTGGTTCACCGCCAACGTCTTTGTCCTGAAGGTGAGGAACTTGCACAGGCGACTCCAGGTGCCCAGCCGCTCCTTCACCTTCTCCTCCAGCTCGACCCAGTTCCTCTGCGGTGGCTCCTCCTCTGGTCCCAGGAACACCCCCAGGTGGTGCAGCAGCGATGTTGTAACTACAATTGATGGCTTTTGCCTTCTCGGGACACTCGGTCACGTCCCACGCTCCAACCAGCAGGCCGCTGCACTTTTGCCAGTTCATTTTTGATGAGGAGGCCTTCGAAAATACCTCCCGGCACTCGTGCAGCAGGGCGACATCATCCAGGGAGTGCAGGATGAGGAGGAGGAGGACGTCGTCGGCGTACGCCGTCAGGACCAACTTGACGCTTGGTTCCCTGAGCACCAGGCCGCTGAGTCTCCGCCTTGTGAAACTCAGGAAAGACTCTACAGCCAGGGCATGAAGTTGGCCCGACAATGGGCATCCCTGTCTCACTCCTCGCTCGAATTTGACCGGGGGCAGTGAGGGCGCCGTTGAACTTGATCACGCACTCCGCCTTGGTGTAGAGTAGGCGGATCGTTCGGACAAAGGCATCCCCAAAACCAAAGCTCTTGAGGGTTCCCAGCAGGTATTTGTGGTCCACTCTGTCAAAAGCCTTTTCCTGGTCAAGGGCCAGAAACGTGATTGGGATGCCCAACCTCTGGGACACCGCGATGAGGTCCCTGACCAGGAAGATTCCGTCGTGGATGGTTCATCCGGGGGATGGTGTAGGACTGGTCCCCGTTTAGGACTTGTGCAATCACCCCTTTCAGTCGCAGGGAGAGAGCCTTCGTCAATATTTTGTAGTCGGTGTTCAGGAGAGACACCGGACGCCAGTTAAGTAGGTGCCTCAGGTCCTCCGTTCTTGGGAAGCAGAGTGAGCACCGCCCTCCTCCAAGACTGAGGCATCACCCCGGTCACAGAGGCTTCCTCCAGCACCTCTCTGTAGTCCTCCCCGTAGGGATGGCCGTCCAATCCTGGGGATTTATTTGGGGCCAGTCCTCCTACAGCTGCGTCAAGGTCATTCCTGGTGAGCTTTTGCTCCAGTAGCTCTTTCCCCGTGTTCCCCCAGGGAGGGTAGACCGCTCAATGCCTCCGCCTGGGCCGCTCCCGATGTCTCTTCAGGGGAGAGAACAGGCTGCCGCAGAAGTCTCCGATGATGGTCGACTTCTGCCGGAGTTCGTGCACCAGGACACCGGCACCATCAAAGAGGCCACTCCGTGGATTTGCGCCTCCCGTTCTGCCTCCCGAGGGAGTAGAAAAGCGGGGATCCCGTGTCGAGGTCGGTGATGAGCTTCACTCGGGATCGCACAAACGGCCCCACTCGTCTGCTCCTCCTGTAGCCCTTTGAGACGCTCCCTCTTCTCCTCGTATTCTCGCAGAGGAGCGGGGGTCGCTGTCCTCGGCGACGCGACCCTCCAAATCGAGGACTCGGGCACTCCACCCCGGTGATGTCCGCGTCCTTCAGTCTGGTGCTCCCCCAGGTGCATTGTTGGCACAGCAGCCCGGTGTGCGCTTTGCCCACATCCCACCACTGGGCCAGAGAGTCGAAACCGCGTTTTGGTTTTTCGCCACGCTTCCCGGAAGTCCTCGAACATTTCTACGAAGGCGCCATCCTCCAGCGGCGAGTTTGTTAAAGTGTCAGTGGGAGGCGCCCTCACGTGGGGGGCCTCTCCAGCCTGACACGGAGCACGATGAGGTTGTGGTCCGTGAAGGACGCCGCTCTGATGCCAGACGTTATGGAGCACGTCACAAAGCTCTTTCTCCCCCCACTCCTCTCCCTCCCTCCCTCCCTCTCTCCCCACCACTCTCCTCCTCTCCCTCCCTCTCTCGTCCCCCCCTCTCCACTCTCCCCCCCCCCCACTCTCCCCCCCCCCACTCTCCCCCCCCACTCTCCCCCCACTCTCCCGTCATCTTTTACCCCCATCCCCCCCGTGTCTCCCCGTGTCTCCGAATCACCAGGAGTCAGCAAGAGTCACTCGACTCCACGAGACACGGGGAGACACGGGGAGTGAGACACAGGGAGTGAGACACGGGGAGACACGGGGAGACACGGGGAGTGAGACACAGGGAGTGAGACACGGGGAGACACGTGGAGTGAGACACTGGGAGTGAGACACGGGGAGACACGGGGAGTGAGACACGGGGAGTGAGACACGGGGAGTGAGACACGGAGAGGCACTGGAAGTGAGACACAGGGAGACAGGGGAGACACGTGGAGTGAGACACTGGGAGTGAGACACGGGGAGACACGTGGAGACACGGGGAGTGAGACACAGGGAGTGAGACAAGGGGAGACACGTGGAGCGAGACACTGGGAGTGAGACACAGGGAGACACGGGGAGAAACTGGGAGTGAGACACAGGGAGACACGGGGAGACACGGGGAGTGAGACACGGGGAGTGAGACACGGGGAGACACGGGGAGTGAGACACGGGGAGTGAGACACGGGGAGTGAGACACAGAGAGACACTGGAAGTGAGACACAGGGAGACAGGGGGAGACACGTGGAGTGAGACACGTGGAGTGAGACACTGGGAGACACGGGGAGTGAGACACGAGGAGTGAGCCATGGGGAGGCACGTGCAGTGAGATACGTGGAGTGAGACAGGGGAAGTGAGACACGTGGAGTGAGACACGGGGAGACATGGGGAGACACGTGGAGTGACACACGAGGAGTGAGACACGGGGAGACACGTGGAGTGAGACACGGGGAGACACGTGGGGTGAGACACGGGGAGACACGTGGGGTGAGACACGGGGAGACACGTGGGGTGAGACACGTGGAGTGAGACACGGGGAGACGTGGACGAAGAGACACGGAGACAAGGACACTGGAGAACTCCGAGTAATGACTCCAGCACGCACACCACAAACACAGCACACACACACAGCACACCACACTCACAACACACTCACAACACACTCACACACAGCACACCACACTCACAACACAATCACAACACTATCACACACAGCACACCACACTCACAACACACTCACACACAGCACACCACACTCACAACACACTCACAACACACTCACACACAACACACCACACTCACAACACACTCACAACACACTCACACAGCACACCACACTCATAACACACACACACACAGCACACCACACTCATAACACACTCGCAACACACTCACACACAGCACACCACACTCACAACACACTCACACACATCACACCACACTCATAACACACTCACACACAGCACACCACACTCTTAACACACTCGCAACACACTCACACACAGCACACCACACTCACAGCACACTCACAACACTATCACACACAGCACACCACTCTCACAACACACACACACATAGCACACCACACTCACAACACACTCACACACCACACTCACAACACACTCACAACACACTCACACATAGCACACCACACTCACAACACACTCACACACCACACTCACAACACACTCACAACACACTCACACAGCACACCACACTCATAACACACTCACACACAGCACACCACACTCATAACACACACAGCACACCACACTCACAACACACTCACAACACACTTACACATAGCACACCACACTCACAACACACTCACAACACACTCACACACAACACACCACACTCACAACACACTCACAACACACTCACACAGCACACCACACTCATAACACACACACACAGCACACCACACTCATAACACACTCACACACAGCACACCACACTCATAACACACTCGCAACACACTCACACACAGCACACCACACTCACAACACACTCACACACAGCACACCACACTCACAACACACTCACACATAGCACACCACACTCACAACACACTCACAACACACTCACACACAGCACACCACACTGACAACACACTCACAGACAGCACACCACACTCACAACACACTCACACACAGCACACCACACTCACACCACACTCACAACACACACACACACAGCACACCACACTCACAACACACTCACACACAGCACACCACACTCACAACACACTCACACACTCACACACACTCACACACACCGCACACCACACACTCACACACAGCACACCACACACTCACACTCACACCACACACACAGCACACCACACTCACACCACACTCACACATACAGCACACCACTCACTCACAACACACTCACACACACTCACACACACCACACTCACACACTCACACACACTCACACACAGCACACCACACTCACACACACCACACTCACACACTCACACACACTCACACACACAGCACACCACACACTCACACACAGCACACCACATACTCACACTCACACCACACTCACACACACAGCACACCACACTCACACCACACTCACACACACAGCACACCACACTCACACACACTCACACCACACTCACACATACAGCACACCACACACTCACAACACACTCACACACACTCACACACACCACACTCACACACTCACACACACTCACACACACAGCACACCACACACTCACACACAGCACACCACACACTCACACTCACACCACACTCACACACACAGCACACCACACTCACACCACACTCACACACACAGCACACCACACTCACACACACTCACACCACACTCACACATACAGCACACCACACACTCACAACACACTCACACACACTCACACACACCACACTCACACACTCACACCACACTCACACACAGCACACCACACTCACACCACACCCTCACACAGCACACTCACACACACCACACACTCACACCACACACTCACACACACACCACACTCACACACACTCACACTCACACCACACACTCACACACACCACACACTCACACCACACTCACACACACCACACTCACACACACACCACACACACTCACACTACACTCACACATACAGCACACCACACACACTCACACACCACACACACTCACACACCACACACACTCACACACCACACTCACTCACACCACACTCACACACCACACACTCACACACACACACACCACACACTCACACACCACACACACCACACACACCACACACTCTCACTCACACCACACTCACACACCTCACACTCACACACACCACACACTCACACTCACACACACACCACACACTCACACTCACACCACACTCACACACACCACACTCACACCACACTCACACACACCACACTCACACCACACTCACACACACCACACACACCACACTCACACACACCACACTCACACACACCACACTCACACCACACTCACACTCACACCACACACTCACACTCACACCACACTCACACACACCACACTCACACACACCACACTCACAACACACCACACTCACACCACACTCACACCACACTCACACACACACCACACACTCACACACACCTCACACTCACACACACAACACACCACACTCACACCACACTCACACTCACACACACACCACACACTCACACACCACATACACTCACACACCACACACACACTCACACACTCACACACAGCACACTCACACACACCACACTCACACTCACACCACACACAGCACACCACACACTCACACACACCACACACTTACACTCACACCACACACTCACACTCACACACACACACCACACTCACACACACACCACACTCACACACACACTCACTCACACCACACTCACACACCACACTCACACACCACACACTCACACTCACACACACACCACACTCACACCACACTCACACCACACTCACACACACACCACACACACCACACTCACACACACCACACTCACACACACCACACTCACACACACCACACTCACACCACACTCACACACACACCACACTCACACACCACACTCACACACACACACCACACTCACACCACACTCACACCACACTCACACACACACCACACTCACACACACACCACACTCACACTCACACACACACCACACACTCACACACACACACACCACACTCACACCACACTCACACACCACACTCACACACACACCACACTCACACACACACCACACTCACACACCACACTCACACACACACCACACTCACACAACAAATACAACGCTCACGGATACCAATTGCGCCCACCACCCTAGTATATCTCCATTGCAACTCACGCGTTGCAGGTTACTCGAGTCCCATCGCTCCTCCGTGATTTCACAGCAAAAGATATTAACAAAAATAACTTCATTAGTTACAATCGTCGAAGGTGGTTATACAAAGAGGCAAAGGTTCACCTCCACCGGTGTAGCCTCAACAGATTGTTGGGGGCAAGTGCGAGCTGAGCAGCCGCGCCAACGCCGCGATGAGAGGCGTGGGTTAGGGGGCCGGCATCCACCACGCCCGGCCGCCTTTGTCTTCCTCGGCTGGGGTTGTCGGCGGCGATGTTTAATCGACACTACTAGACCGCTAGCTACACCAGGGGCGCGGCGGGGCGGGGCGGGGGAGGGGGGGGGGGGTGGTATTTTTTTTAGGCTGAGTCGACCTAGGGGGAGGATGGACGCGTTTCGGATCGAGCGTCCCTGGGGCACGCGCGTGTGGCGCACGCCGGATTTTGTTCGTGCCGTACGTAGCCAGCGAGTTCATCGCAGCGTGGTGGTGGTGGGGGGGGTGGTGCTGGATGAAGTGATGGACAGCGAAGTGGAACGCAATCTGAGCTCGAACTCATTTGTGGCTTCGAGCGGGAGTCGAACTCGGGTGGACGCGGGTTCCACGTGGGGACCACCGATGCACCAGCAACTCCACCAGCGACACCACCACCAGCGACACCACCAGCGACACCACCAGCAACTCCACCAGCAACACCACCAGCAACACCACCACCACCAACACCACCAGCAACACCACCAGCAACACCACCACCAACTCCACCAGCAACTCCACCAGCGACACCACCAGCGACACCACCAGCAACTCCACCAGCAACACCACCACCACCACCAACTCCACCACCAACTCCACCAGCAACTCCACCAGCAACACCACCAGCGACACCACCACCACCAACTCCACCAGCAACTCCACCAGCAACACCACCAACACCACCAGCAACACCACCAGCAACACCACCAGCAACACCACCAGCAACACCACCAGCAACTCCACCAGCAACTCCACCAGCAACATCACCACCACCACCAACTCCAACAGCAACTCCACCACCACCAACACCACCAGCAACACCACCAGCAACTCCACCACCAACACCACCACCAACACCACTAGCAACTCCACCACCAACACCACCAGCAACTCCACCAGCAACACCACCAGCGACACCACCAACTCCACCAGCAACTCCACCAGCAACACCACCAGCAACTCCACCAGCAACTCCACCAGCAACACCACCAGCGACACCACCAGCAACACCACCACCACCACCAACTCCACCACCAACTCCACCAGCAACACCAACAGCGACACCACCACCACCAACTCCACCAGCAACTCCACCAGCAACACCACCAACACCACCAGCAACACCACTAGCAACTCCACCACCACCAACACCACCAGCAACACCACCAGCAACTCCACCACCAACACCACCAGCAACACCACTAGCAACTCCACCACCAACACCACCAGCAACTCCACCAGCAACACCACCAGCAACTCCACCAGCAACACCACCACCACTCCACCAGCAACACCACCAGCGACACCATCACTGACACCACCAGCAACACCACCAGCAACACCACCACCAACTCCACCAGCAACTCCACCAGCAACACCACCAACACCACCAGCAACACCACTAGCAACTCCACCACCACCAACACCACCAGCAACACCACCAGCAACTCCACCAGCAACTCCACCACCAACACCACCAGCAACACCACCAGCAACTCCACCAGCAACTCCACCACCAACACCACCAGCAACTCCACCAGCAACACCACCAGCGACACCACCAACTCCACCAGCAACACCACCAGCAACACCACCAGCAACTCCACCAGCAACTCCACCAGCAACACCACCAGCGACTCCACCAGCAACTCCACCAGCAACACCACCAGCGACACCACCAGCAACACCACCACCACCACCAACTCCACCACCAACTCCACCAGCAACTCCACCAGCAACACCAACAGCGACACCACCACCACCAACTCCACCAGCAACTCCACCAGCAACACCACCAACACCACCAGCAACACCACCAACACCACCAGCAACACCACCAGCAACTCCACCACCAACACCACCAGCAACACCACTAGCAACTCCACCACCAACACCACCAGCAACTCCACCAGCAACACCACCAGCGACACCACCAACTCCACCAGCAACTCCACCAGCAACACCACCAGCAACTCCACCAGCAACTCCACCAGCAACACCACCAGCGACACCACCAGCAACACCAAAACCACCAACTCCACCACCAACTCCACTAGCAACTCCACCAGCAACACCACCAGCGACACCACCACCACCAACTCCACCAGCAACTCCACCAGCAACACCACCACCACCAACACCACCAGCAACACCACTAGCAACTCCACCACCACCAACACCACCAGCAACACCACCAGCAACTCCACCACCAACACCACCAGCAACACCACTAGCAACTCCACCACCAACACCACCAGCAACTCCACCAGCAACACCACCAGCGACACCACCAACAACACCATCAGCAACTCCACCAGCAACACCACCACCAACTCCACCAGCAACTCCACCAGCAACACCACCAGCGACACCACCACCACCAACTCCACCAGCAACTCCACCAGCAACACCACCAGCAACTCCACCAGCAACTCCACCAGCAACTCCACCAGCAACACCACCAGCGACACCACCAGCAACACCACCACCAACTCCACCACCAACTCCACCAGCAACTCTACCAGCGACACCACCAGCAACACCAACAACAACTCCACCAGCAACTCCACCAGCAAATCCACCACCACCAACTCCACCACCACCAACTCCACCACCACCAACTCCACAACCAACTCCACCACCAACTCCACCACCAACACCACCAACTCCACCACCAACTCCACCATCAACTCCACCACCAACTCCACAACCAACTCCACAACCAACTCCACCACCAACTCCACCACCAACACCACCAACTCCACCACCAATTTCACCATCAACTCCACCACCAACTCCACCACCAACACCACCAGCAACACCACCTCCACCACCAACACCACCAACACCACCAACTCCACCACCAACTCCACCACCAACACCACCATCAACTCCACTACCAACACCAACTCCACCACCAACTCCACCAGCAACACCACCACCACCAACTCCACCAGCCCCCCAAATGCACGCACGAGATGCGATAGAGTTGGGGGGCGGCACAGCTTGATTCGACTGTTGGCTGTTTAAGGGGGGCACTGCTGAGCGAGCTGCGTTAGTGGTGGGTCTGGTTCAGGATGGTGCGGGATGGCCGTGGCAAACGATAGCGGTGCGACAAAGCCGGCTTCATCATCGTCGTCAACTTCATCATCATCATCATCAGCTTCATCATCATGGTCATCATCATCAGCCTCATCATCGTCATCATCATCATCTTCATCAGCTTCATCGTCGTCCCGTGGAAATTTACAGGAACAGCCAAATAGCTCGAACACGTCGTGGTGAGAGAGACGCAGACTCCAAATACACAGCAGCAGCAGCAGGCACCGACATAGACTAACACTACACATAGACTAACACTACACATAGACTAACACTACACATAGACTAACACTACACATATACTAACACTGCACATAGACTAACACAGCACATAGACTAACACTGCACATAGACTAACACTGCACATAGACTAACACTACACATAGACTAACACTGCCCATAGACTAACACTACACATAGACTAACACTACACATAGACTAACACAGCACATAGACTAACACAGCACATAGACTAACACAGCACATAGACTAACACTGCACATAGACTAACACTACACATAGACTAACACAGCACATAGACTAACACAGCACATAGACTAACACTACACATAGACTAACACTACACATAGACTAACACTGCACATAGACTAACACTACACATAGACTAACACAGCACATAGACTAACACTACACATAGACTAACACTGCACATAGACTAACACTGCACATAGACTAACACTACACATAGACTAACACTACACATAGACTAACACTGCACATAGACTAACACTGCACATAGACTAACACTGCACATAGACTAACACAGCACATAGACTAACACAGCACATAGACTAACACTGCACATAGACTAACACTGCACATAGACTAACACTGCACATAGACTAACACTACACATAGACTAACACTACACATAGACTAACACTGCACATAGACTAACATTGCACATAGACTAACACTGCACATAGACTAACACTACACATAGACTAACACTGCACATAGACTAACACTACACATAGACTAACACTGCACATAGACTAACACTGCACATAGACTAACACAGCACATAGACTAACATTACACATAGACTAACACTACACATAGACTAACACTGCACATAGACTAACATTGCACATAGACTAACACAGCACATAGACTAACACTGCACATAGACTAACACTACACATAGACTAACACTACACACAGACTAACACTGCACATAGACTAACACTACACATAGACTAACACAGCACATAGACTAACACTTCACATAGACTAACACTGCACATAGACTAACACTGCACATAGACTAACATTACACATAGACTAACACAGCACATAGACTAACACTGCACATAGACTAACACTACACATAGACTAACACTACACATAGACTAACACTACACATAGACTAACACTGCCCATAGACTAACACTACCCATAGACTAACACTACACATAGACTAACACTGCCCATAGACTAACACTACACATAGACTAACACTACACATAGACTAACACAGCACATAGACTAACACTGCACATAGACTAACATTACACATAGACTAACACTGCACAAAGACTAACACTACACATAGACTAACACAGCACATAGACTAACTGCACATAGACTAACACAGCACATAGACTAACACAGCACATAGACTAACACTGCACATAGACTAACATTACACATAGACTAACACTACACATAGACTAACACAGCACATAGACTAACACTGCACATAGACTAACACAGCACATAGGCTAACACTGCACATAGACTAACACAGCACATAGACTAACACTGCACATAGACTAACACTGCACATAGACTAACACTGCACATAGACTAACACTGCCCATAGACTAACACTACACATAGACTAACACTACACATAGACTAACACTGCACGTACACTAACACTACCCATAGACTAACACTGCACATAGACTAACACTGCACATAGACTAACACTGCACATAGACTAACACAGCACATAGACTAACACTACCCATAGACTAACACTACACATAGACTAACACTGCACATAGACTAACACAGCACATAGACTAACACTACCCATAGACTAACACTACACATAGACTAACACTACCCATAGACTAACATTGCAGATAGACTAACACTACACATAGACTAACACAGCACATAGACTAACACTACACATAGACTAACACAGCACATAGACTAACACTACACATAGACTAACACAGCACATAGACTAACACTGCACATAGACTAACACTACCCATAGACTAACACTACACATAGACTAACATTACATTACACATAGACTAACACTACACATAGACTAACATTGCACATAGACTAACACTACACATAGACTAACACTACACATAGACTAACATTACACATAGACTAACACTGCACATAGACTAACACTGCACATAGACTAACACTACACATAGACTAACACTGCACATAGACTAACACTACACATAGACTAACACTGCACATAGACTAACACTACACATAGACTAACACAGCACATAGACTAACACAGCACATAGACTAACACTACCCATAGACTAACACTACACATAGACTAACACTACACATAGACTAGCACAGCACATAGACTAACACTGCACATAGACTAACACTACCCATAGACTAACACTGCACATAGACTAACACTGCAGATAGACTAACACTACCCATAGACTAACACTGCACATAGACTAACACTACATGTACACTAACACTACACATAGACTAACACTGCACATAGACTAACATTGCACGACCCTCTAACCATAGCGATACCTCGTCATAAATCAGAGCCAGTTACGCCCATTGTAAAGCAATAGACATCCTACAAAGTGGTCTCTATCATTGTAGACCTTGGAGGAGATGATTGATGATCACGATTGATCATTGATGGTGATTATTCGTCTGCTCCAAAAGAGCGATCACATCAAATACGAATGTAAGTAACGTTACCGGCTAAGCAACTCGAGCAACTGATGCACTTTGAATCCACGAAGGTGCCTATTCATTGATTTGAATCTTTCGGTGACTCCAGGAATCCGTCCTCTTTGGCTCTTTCGGTAACGTCACGTAAGCTAGAACAATAAAATAAATCAAGACGTTTCGATCGCAACACAAGGGACCGTCATCAGGTGGGACAGGCACAGCAGGAGAGCTGCTGACATGGTATAAAGAGCTGCTCCCGCAACAATAGTTCATATCGGATTTTGGTGTGGTCAACCCAAGGGTAAGTGGGCTGAGCTAGAGAAGGAATTTGTACGTCAACGTAGATGTGAGAGATTAGCGTGGCGTCCTCTGGTCTCACCACCGTTGTGAGACGAGGCTCAAAAGAAAGCTGTCTCTGGTGTGGACCAATCAGTTTCAAGGACAATGCATCATCATCACCATCACCATCATCATACTATCAGAGTGTGTTTTTAAAAACAAAAAAATCTAGATTTGAAGCTTTCGTGACTGCAGAAATCCATACTCGTTGGTTCTCTCGGTAAAGCCGCGTAGCACGTTGTCACAATTACGCTTTTCACACCCCGATGACGGACACTTGTAGCCCTGCGCCCCGAAACGTCGCGATTCGTTTCATTTTCTGCCCACGTGACTTTACCGACAGAACCAACGAGAACGCGCAGACATATTGTGACAGACATAATCAGATGCCATCGATGACAATCACGTAAATCCACGGTACTAGCGCTACTGATCCCACGCGCAACCGCGCTGATGTTGATTTGACGGTGCCGTGAATGGCCGTGCCCTATCTGGGAGTGTTCGCACAAAATGTAACAAAAGTCTGCCCAACACACAGCTACAGCCTGTGTCCACAACTATTCTAACCCCTGTTATAACGTAATAATGATGATAATAATAGTAATACCATTTGGTTGTTTCGGTAAGGTCACGTAGGTAGAATATAAAATAAATCACGACGTTACGTGCGGAACACACCAAAGCGTCCACTCTGTAGGATGTCTATAGCTTTACAATGCGCATAACCGGATCTGATTCATGACGAAGAATCGTCATGGTTAGAGGGTCGGGAATGATAGTGTATGTGCAGTGTTAGTCTATGTGCAGTGTTAGTCTATGTGCAATGTTAGTCTATGTGCAGTGTTAGTATATGTGCAGTGTTAGTCTATGTGTAGTGTTAGTCTATGTGCAATGTTAGTCTATGTGCAGTGTTAGTCTATGTGTAGTGTTAGTCTATGTGTAGTGTTAGTCTATGTGTAGCGTTAGTCTATGTGCTGTGTTAGTCTATGGGTAGTGTTAGTCTATGTGCAGTGTTAGTCTATGTGCAGTGTTAGTCTATGTGCAATGTTAGTATATGTGCAGTGTTAGTATATGTGCAGTGTTAGTCTATGTGCAGTGTTAGTCTATGTGCAGTGTTAGTCTATGTGCAGTGTTAGTCTATGTGTAGTGTTAGTCTATGTGCAGTGTTAGTCTATGTGCAGTGTTAGTCTATGTGCAGTGTTAGTCTATGTGCAGTGTTAGTCTATGTGTAGTGTTAGTCTATGTGCAGTGTTAGTCTATGTGTAGTGTTAGTCTATGTGCAGTGTTAGTCTATGTGCAGTGTTAGTCTATGTGTAGTGTTAGTCTATGTGCTGTGTTAGTCTATGTGCTGTGTTAGTCTATGTGCAGTGTTAGTCTATGTGTAGTGTTAGTCTATGTGTAGTGTTAGTCTATGTGCTGTGTTAGTCTATGTGTAGTGTTAGTCTATCTGCAATGTTAGTCTATGTGCAGTGTTAGTCTATGTGCTGTGTTAGTCTATGTGTAATGTTAGTCTATGTGTAGTGTTAGTCTATCTGCAATGTTAGTCTATGTGCAGTGTTAGTCTATGTGCTGTGTTAGTCTATGTGTAGTGTTAGTCTATGGGTAGTGTTAGTCTATGTGCTGTGTTAGTCTATGTGCTGTGTTAGTCTATGTGCTGTGTTAGTCTACAGGTGGGAAATCTGATGACGGGGGCTTGCGTTGCGCCCGAAACGTCGTCATTTATTTTATTTTCTACCTACGCGACTTCACCGAAATAACCAAAGAGTATTGATGCCTGCAGTCACGAAAGCTTCAAATCAAGATCGATAATAACGTTTGACCCTTTCGGGCAATTAAACAGTCGTGTTAAGACGTTGAAACAATCGAAGAGAAACGCCACAATCACCGCGTGTCGTTCATTCGAACACGATCCCTCGCTATAAAAAGGTTTCCGTTCGGTCCCGTGATGTACCTGCTAAAGCCCCCTGACATGAACGTCTAATGCGTGACTCGCTTTGAAACGTGCGCACACCGCGTTCACACAAAAGCAACTCAATATTCATATTCGAATAATCGGCCCGGCGCATCGAAGTGCCTCTTGTTGTTACGGGTCGATGCTGAGCTCCGTTCGGAGCGATTTCGATCGTCTCTCCGTCCTGCAACGTGTTACTCGGGCTTGTCTAAGCCCTTGTAGAACATCACTCATCCGCCATGAAACAGGGGGGGGGAGGGGAAGGCTTTAACATTATTATTTTTTATCAACACTTCTGAGAATGTTCATCATCATCAACAACAGCAGCAGCAAACGACGACTCCACGAGAGGTTTGTCTCCTCCGCGTTCTTGACAACGATGTCGAACGAGTGCGAGAGACTCTTCGAAGCTATGAACGTCAAGTTCGGTATCACGTTAACAGTGTAGCGGCATCCGTTCTTGTTCGGATTTAAACAAAAAAAACGATAGTCCCATGTGAGTGTTTAAAAAAATAAATTAAATTTTAAACACCCTGCACTATTTTTATTTGAAGCTTTCGTGACTGCAGGGATTCATATTGTTGGTTATTTCGGTAAAGTCACCACGTAGAAGGGAAACAATGAAATAATAAAAACATAAAACAAAAAAATTATTGTAAAACAATTAAAATTATTATTCTTGGTTATTTCGGTAAAGTCACCACGTAGAAGGGAAACAATAAAATAATAAAAACATAAAACAATAAATTTATTGTAAAACAATAAAATTATTATTCTTGGTTCTTTCGGTAAAGTCACCACGTAGAAGGGAAACAATAAAATAATAAAAATATAAAACAATAACATTATTATTCTTGGTTCTTTCGGTAAAGTCACCACCACGTAGAAGGGAAACAATAAAATAATAAAAACATAAAACAATAAAATTATTGTAAAACAATAAAATTATTATTCTTGGTTCTTTCGGTAAAGTCACCACCACGTAGAAGGGAAACAATAAAATAATAAAAACATAAAACAATACAATTATTGTAAAACAATTAAATTATTATTATTGGTTCTTTCGGTAAAGTCACCACGTAGAAGGGAAACAATAAAATAATAAAAACATAAAACAAAAAAATTATTGTAAAACAATTAAAATTATTATTCTTGGTTCTTTCGGTAAAGTCACCACGTAGAAGGGAAACAATAAAATAATAAAAACATAAAACAATACAATTAATGTAAAACAATAAAATTATTATTCTTGGTTCTTTCGGTAAAGTCACCACCACGTAGAAGGGAAACAATTAAATAATAAAACATAAAACAATACAATTAATGTAAAACAATAAAATTATTATTCTTGGTTCTTTCGGTAAAGTCACCACGTAGAAGGGAAACAATAAACAAAATATTTAAAACAACACTTATTGTTTTATATTTATTGTTTTATATTTGTATTATTTTATTGTTTCCCTTCTACGTGGTGGTGACTTTACCGAAAGAACCAACAATATGAAACCCTGCACTATGATAATGATAACATCACCCTGTACTAATTTCACCGTATCGCTGGCGCGTTATCGGAAGTCTCAACTGCACAAGCCCGCATGAACGGGCAACTTTGCATTGCCACGTGCAAAGCAGTGGATGGGTGACGCATCGAGCACTCCCCGTAAGGGAGGTGTTGTTGGGTTAGATCGCGTTAAGATGTGAACGTTGTGTCGTCGTTAAACCCGCCACCACCCGACACGGCCGAGTAAGGGGTTGTCACGTAAACAGAACGTGGCCAATTCGTCACTAGTACAGCACTAGTGTGTAGTGTAGTGTATACTGTAGTGTATAGTGTAGTGTATAGTGTAGTATACTTGTACAGCACTAGTGTGTAGTGTAGTGTATAGTGTAGTGTATAGTGTAGTGTATAGTGGAGTATACTAGTACAGCACTAGTGTATAGTGTAGTGTATATTGTAGTGTATAGTGTAGTGTATAGTGGAGTATACTAGTACAGCACTAGTGTATAGTGTAGTGTATATTGTAGTGTATAGTGTAGTATACTAGTACAGCACTAGTGCATAGTGTATTGTATAGTGTAGTATACTAGTACAGCACTAGTGTATAGTGTAGTGTATAGTGTAGTGTATAGTGTAATATACTAGTACAGCACTAGTGTATAGTGTAGTGTATATTGTAGTGTATAGTGTAGTATACTAGTACAGCACTAGTGTATAGTGTAGTGTATAGTGCAATATACTAGTACAGCACTAGTGTATAGTGTAGTGCATAGTGTAGTATACTAGTACAGCACTAGTGTATAGTGTAGTATATAGTGTAGTATACTAGAACAGCACTAGTGTATAGTGTAGTATATAGTGTAGTATACTAGTACAGCACTCGTGTATAGTGTAGTATATAGTGTAGTATAGTGTAGTGTATAGTGTAACATGGTGTAGTGTATAGTGTAGTATCCTAGTCTTCACCGTGATCACGTGAAGACAACGAGGTTAGCTCTGCGTGTCTCGCAGGATCGATATCGGCCTTGCTGCTGCTGATGATGATTCTGATGATGATTCTGATGATGATTCTGATAAAGGCGACGCTACAGCGCTTTTACAATATAAGCAACGCACCAGGCATCCGTACGAAGCGAACGCACTCGCCTTCGATACTGCGAGTACGGCTCCCTGACCTTACTCTGGCATTCACATCAGAGAGCATGTTGCGTGGATGTGTCTGTGGGATTGTTAACTACCTCGCCTGGTAACGCAGGAGCTCGTGGGTTCGATCCTGACCCTGACGATGACTGCTGCTGCTGTAGATTTGGAGTCTGTGTGTCTCTCTCTCTCATCATCATCATCACGGTGGCTAGGAGATGTTAACTACCTCGCTCGGTACACAGGAGGTCGTGGGTTCGATCCCGACCCTGACGATGCCTGCTGCTGTATATTTGGAGTCTGCGTCTCTCATCATCATCACGGTGGCTATGAGATGTTAACTACCTCGCCTGGTGTGCAGGAGGTCGTGGGTTCGATCCCGACTGACTATACCTGCTGCTGTAGATTTGGAGTCTGCGTCTCTCTCTCCTCATCATCATCACGGTGGCTATGAGACGTTAACTACCTCGCCTGGTGTGCAGGACGTCGTGGGTTCGATCCCGACTGACTATACCTGCTGCTGTAGATTTGGAGTCTGCGTCTCTCATCATCATCATCATCACGGTGGCTAGGAGATGTTGACTACCTCGCCTGGTGTGCAGGAGCTCGTGGGTTCGATCCCGACTGACTATACCTGCTGCTGTAGATTTGGAGTCTGCGTGTCTCTCTCTCTCTCTTATCATCGGTTGCGAGGATTTTTCTCCGGGTCCTTCGGTTTTTTTCCCCCCCCCCTCGAACTTTTTGGAATCGAGGTCACCGCCGCGTTGCCAACGCATCGCCCGCCGCTACAGATTCCCCACGCGATGGTGACGACGATGACGACGTTAAGCCGTCACTTGCTTGAGCTGCTATCATCTGTGAACAACGCCCAGGGGCCCCGCCAAACAGCTCAGCGGTGGTGGTGGTGGGGCCTTCCTTACCTGGTCAAACATCAACCAACAATGCGTTGATATCGTTTGGTTATGACAGGGCTAGAATAGTTGCAGGCGTAGTCTGTAAGTGTCTGTTCGCCGGCCGGGATGTTTGCGTATACAAAGACAAAGGTCCCCCGTGTAGCCTGTGACAGGCTGTAGGGGCAAGTGCTGTTAGTAGCGAGTAGCAGCAGCGCCTGTGAACACACAAAGACAAAGGTCCCCCGTGTAGCCTGTAACGGGCTGTTGGGGCAAGTGCTGTTAGTAGCGAGTAGCAGCATCGCCTGTGAACATACAAAGACAAAGATCCCCCGTGTAGCCTGTAACAGGCTGTAGGGGCAAGTGCTGTTAGTAGCGAGTAGCAGCATCGCCTGTGAACACACAAAGACAAAGATCCCCCGTGTAGCCTGTGACAGACTGTTGGGGCAAGTGCTGTTAGTAGCGAGTAGCAGCAGCTATGAAGCCCGGCACGGCACACGAGGGGGTGGGTGGCCAGCACCACGCCCGGCCGCCTTTGTCTCCCCAGTGGCGATGTTCGCTACGCACCGCTACACCAGCTACTCAGCCCAGCGTAGCGCTGATTTCTTTCGCACCGTACTTAGCCCACCACGCTCATCGTAGGCGAAACGAAAGTGAATTTACGGTACAATAAACGTGACCGTGGTATCGTCACCGTTAGTGCCCTGGGCATTGGGGTCAGTCGCTATTGCTGTGTCTGTGCGTGATTATAATGATCAGTGGTGGTCTATGATTCATCCTCCCAATCTCCATATATATGTAAAAGGCAAAGTTGTGGTTGCGTGTGTCCGTTCAAAATGTTTAGCGTGCTTCCGGACATGCAACAAACTGGACATTTACCATGTGGGTACTTTCCAGACTGTACACCATGCAAACATTATAAAAATATATTTTTTTTTAGGGGGGGGGGAGGGGGGGAGCTCAATAATGTATTTATTGTTTGCACGGCAAGTGAGCTGTGACGTCACATCTGTCACGTGACCCTCGCATGTGGAAGCGTAACGCATTGTAGTGTAGCGGTTAGCGTTGTATCTGTGTGTGTATCTGTGTGTGTGTCTGTGTGTGTATCTGTGTGTGTGTGTCTGTGTGTGTGTGTGGAAGCGTAACGCATTGTAGTGTAGCGATTAGCGTTGTCTGTGTGTGTATCTGTGTGTGTGTGTATCTGTGTGTATCTGTGTGTATGTCTGTGTGTGTATCTGTATGTGTGTCTGTGTGTGTGGAAGCGTAACGCATTGTAGTGTAGTGGTTAGCGTTGTGTCTGTGTGTGTATCTGTGTGTGTGTGTATCTGTGTGTGTGTGTATCTGTGTGTGTGTGTATCTGTGTGTGTGTGTATCTGTGTGTGTGTGTGTATCTGTGTGTGTGTGTCTGTGTGTGTGTGTATCTGTGTGTGTGTGTATCTGTGTGTGTGTGTATCTGTGTGTGTGTGTATCTGTGTGTGTGTGTATCTGTGTGTGTGTGTATCTGTGTGTGTGTGTGTGTGTATCTGTGTGTGTGTGTATCTGTGTGTGTGTGTATCTGTGTGTGTGTGTCTGTGTGTGTGTGGAAGCGTAACGCATTGTAGTGTAGCGGTTAGCGCGCTGTGTATCTGTGTGTGTGTATCTGTGTGTGTGTATCTGTGTGTGTGTGTGTATCTGTGTGTGTATATCTGTGTCTGTGTGTGTATCTGTGTGTGTGTGTGTATCTGTGTGTGTGTGTGGAAGCGTAACGCATTGTAGTGTAGCGGTTAGCGCGCTGTGTATGTGTCTGTGTGTGTATCTGTGTGTGTCTGTGTGTGTATCTGTGTGTGTGTATCTGTGTGTGTATCTGTGTGTGTGTGTGTATCTGTGTGTGTCTGTGTGTGTGTGGAAGCGTAACGCATTGTAGTGTAGCGGTTAGCGCTACGCCGCGCTACGGACCCGGCGACCCGAGTTCGATTCCCGCTCACGGACACCACCAACCGGTGACGATTGTTTGAACCGGTCCTGGGCCTCCCCTTAGGTCGACTCAGCCTCAAACGAGTACCTGGTGTGGTGTGTAGTGAACATCGCCACTGGGGAAACAATGGTGAATCCAAGTCCCGGGCAAAGCCGGGTATTATAGCTAGTATTTATATATAAACCGTGTGCCCTTCTCTATGGCATATTGCATTGAATATCAATACCGTGAGTGCTTACATTATTCAAATGAGTATTTTATATCATCGAGGTTTGGAGGGACGAATTAATTGTCATCATCATCATCAATAATCCCGTCCCCAAGGTCGATAAAAATTCGTACCACTTTGGTAGCAAGTGCATAGACTTCCGATGGGCATACGCAGGCCCTGCCGTGTGAACGTGGACGCGTTTCTACTGGGTCACTTTAATAATAAAACACACACACACACACGTGTATACATTTATTATTACGTGTGTTAACAATCTAAAATGTTGCTGGCATAGCTTCCTAGATGACAGGACACAGACGCTGACTCGCACGTTATAATCCCGGATCCACAATAGAGATGTTTTTTTGTTGTTGTTGCCGTTAGATCGCGTAAACGTTTCTTTTTTAAATGTTGTGTCGTTAAAACCCGCCACCACCCAACGCAGACAATCAGCAAAGTGGGGGGTGGGGGTGGAGGTGGGGGGTGGGGGTGTCCGTCATGTCAAACAGAGCCCGGATAAATTCGTTACGAGGAACAAGCACGGTTTCTGTGCGTGTGTGGGAGGGGGGCAAATCCACAGCTACGTTGACAATCTGACGTACGACGTTTCGCCAGTAAATTACAACGGGCATCATCAGGAAGAAAAGTGTCCGCCCCAATAGAGGTCCGTCGCTTTATCACGGTAGCAGTCATTCGCTATCGATATCATCCATAATAGAGGTTTTTTTTTTGTTGTTGTTGGGGTCAGATCGATATAACTTGTTGTTGAGTAACAACAACTGGTTGGCGCGTGTGTGGTAGGAGGCAAAATGCACGGCAAAGTTCACAATCTGAGCAACTCACGGAGGCGACAGCTTGTATCGATTAATTGTATCGACTGTCGATCACTTTCTCAGCTGTCGACGAAAATTGACGGGGGAGAGAGTCCTACAGGGTAGGGCCCCGATCAAAAAAAGTTTGAGATAGTGGGGGTGAAGAATTGCAATTTCGACGGATTGACAAACGCTATCGATCCCGCTGTCGAAAAAAAAATCGATTTATAATCTTTGGTTCTTTCGGTAAAGTCACTTAGATGGAAGAAAAAATAAAAAAATTGAACACGACGTTTCGGTCGCAACACAACGGAAGGCTTGTGTTGTGACCCGAAACGTCGAATTCATTTATTATTTTGTCATCTACCCACTGTGTGACTTCACCGAAGGAAGCACGGATAATGGATTCCTGCAGTCACGAAAGATTAAAATAATCTATTATTTATTTTGTCGATTTATTTTGAAGGCATATATGCCAACAGGCCTTACATTCAATAGAGTCAGTAGATACAAGTGAGTGAATAGTATCTACTTATAGACATACATGCCAACAAGCCCTACATTCAATAGAGTCAGTAGATGCTACAGAGTGAATAGTATCTACTTATAGACATATAAGCCTACACGCCCTACATTCAATAGTCAGTAGATACAAGTGAGTGAGTAGTATCTACTTATAGACATATACATGCCAACAAGCCCTACATTCAATAGAGTCAGTAGATACTAGTGAGTGAATAGTATCTACTTATAGACATATTTATGCCTAGACGCCCTACATCCAATAGAGTCAGTAGATACAAGTGAGTGAGTAATATCTACTTATAGACATATATACCTACACGCACTACATTCAATAATGTCGTTACTACACCACTGATAATGTAGTTACTACGCCACTGATGATGTAGTTACTACACCACTGATAATGTAGTCACTACACCACTGATAATGTAGTTACTATACCACTGATAATGTAGTTACTACACCACTGATAATGTAGTTACTACAGCACTGATAATGTAGTTACTACGCCACTGATAATGTAGTTACTACAACACTGATAATGTAGTTATTACTCCACTGATAATGTAGTTACCACACCACTGATAATGTAGTTACTACATCACTGATAATGTAGTCACTACACCACTGATAATGTAGTTACTATACCACTGATAATGTAGTTACTACACCACTGATAATGTAGTTACTACAGCACTGATAATGTAGTTACTACGCCACTGATAATGTAGTTACTACAACACTGATAATGTAGTTACTACACCACTGATAATGTAGTTACTACACCACTGATAATGTAGTCACTACGCCACTGATAATGTAATTACTACACCACTGATAATGTAGTCACTACGCCACTGATAATGTAGTTACTACACCACTGATAATGTAGTTACTACATCACTGATAATGTAGTCATTACACCATTGATAATGTAGTTACTACACCACTGATACTGTAGTCACTACACCACTGATAATGTAGTTACTACACCACTGAAAATGTAGTTGCTACACCACTGATAATGTAGTTACTACACCACATGATAATGTAGTCACTACACCACTGATAATGTAGTTACTACACCACTGATAATGTAGTTACTACACCACTGATAATGTAGTTACTACATCACTGATAATGTAGTCACTACACCACTGATAATGTAGTTACTACACCACTGATAATGTAGTTACTACACCACTGATAATGTAGTTACTACACCACCGATAATGTAGTCACTACACCACTGACAATGTAGTCACTACACCACTGATAATGTAGTTACTACACCACTGAAAATGTAGTTGCTACACCACTGATAATGTAGTTACTACGCCACTGATAATGTAGTTACTACAACACTGATAATGTAGTTATTACTCCACTGATAATGTAGTTACTACACCACTGATAATGTAGTCACTACGCCACTGATAATGTAGTTACTACATCACTGATAATGTAGTCACTACACCACTGATAATGTAGTTACTACGTCACTGATAATGTAGTTACTACACCACTGATAATGTAGTTACTACACCACTGATAATGAGTTACTACATCACTGATAATGTAGTCATTACACCATTGATAATGTAGTTACTACACCACTGATACTGTAGTCACTACACCACTGATAATGTAGTTACTACACCACTGAAAATGTAGTTGCTACACCACTGATAATGTAGTTACTACACCACATGATAATGTAGTCACTACACCACTGATAATGTAGTTACTACACCACTGATAATGTAGTTACTACACCACTGATAATGTAGTTACTACATCACTGATAATGTAGTCACTACACCACTGATAATGTAGTTACTACACCACTGATAATGTAGTTACTACACCACTGATAATGTAGTTACTACACCACCGATAATGTAGTCACTACACCACTGACAATGTAGTCACTACACCACTGATAATGTAGTTACTACACCACTGAAAATGTAGTTGCTACACCACTGATAATGTAGTTACTACGCCACTGATAATGTAGTTACTACAACACTGATAATGTAGTTATTACTCCACTGATAATGTAGTTACTACACCACTGATAATGTAGTCACTACGCCACTGATAATGTAATTACTACACCACTGATAATGTAGTCACTACGCCACTGATAATGTAGTTACTACACCACTGATAATGTAGTTACTACACCACTGATAATGTAGTCACTACACCACTGATAATGTAGTTACTACATCACTGATAATGTAGTCACTACACCACTGATAATGTAGTTACTACGTCACTGATAATGTAGTTACTACACCACTGATAATGTAGTTACTACACCACTGATAATGAGTTACTACATCACTGATAATGTAGTCATTACACCATTGATAATGTAGTTACTACACCACTGATACTGTAGTCACTACACCACTGATAATGTAGTTACTACACCACTGAAAATGTAGTTGCTACACCACTGATAATGTAGTTACTACACCACATGATAATGTAGTCACTACACCACTGATAATGTAGTTACTACACCACTGATAATGTAGTTACTACACCACTGATAATGTAGTTACTACATCACTGATAATGTAGTCACTACACCACTGATAATGTAGTTACTACACCACTGATAATGTAGTTACTACACCACTGATAATGTAGTTACTACACCACCGATAATGTAGTCACTACACCACTGACAATGTAGTCACTACACCACTGATAATGTAGTTACTACACCACTGAAAATGTAGTTGCTACACCACTGATAATGTAGTTACTACACCACATGATAATGTAGTCACTACACCACTGATAATGTAGTTACTACACCACTGATAATGTAGTTACTACACCACTGATGATGTTGAGTTATTTATGGATTGAGTTATCGAATTATTGATGGATTGCGTGGTCAAGTCATTGATGAATTGAGTCGTCGAGTTATTGATGGATTGAGTGGTTGAGTTATTGATAGATTGAGTGGTTGAGTTCTTGATGGATTTAGTGGATAAGTGGTTGATTGGTTGAGTGAGTGGCAGATCATGTGCATAAGTAATGAATTGAGCGATTCAATAAGCAGACGTACAAAGTGGAGTGAGTGAGTGTATGTGAGTGAATGATTGAGTTAGTGAGTAGTTGAGTCAGTGAGTGGTTTATTGAGTTGTTTATTGTATGGATGAGTGAGTAGCTGTGTGGCTGAGTGTTTCACTGGGTGGCTGAGTGAGTGGCTGACTGAGTGAGCGGTTGACTGGTTTAGTGAGTGGCTGAATGAACGGTTCACTGGGTGAGTGTGTGGCTGAGTGAGTGGTTGACTGGGTGTCTGAGTGGCTGAGTGAGTGATTGATTGGTTGACTGCGTGAGTTAGTGGCTGCCTGGGCGAGTGAGTGGTTAACCTGGTAGGTGAGTGTGTGGCTGAGTGAGTGAGTGAGTCTAACCACACTTTTATCTCCCGCCCCTTGTCCACCCCCTTTCCATAGAAGCCATGAGCAAACCGGGATCGGCAAGTAAGGCACACACCCTTACGAACACATACACACACTTATACACACACTTATACACACACTGATACACACTTATACACACACCCTTACTAACATATACTCACCTACACACACTTATATACACACTTATACACACACTTATACACACTTATACACACACCCTTACTAAGACATACTCACCTACACACACTCCCTTACTAACACATACTCACCTACACACTCCCTTACTGATACATACACACTCCCTTACTGACACATACACACCTACACACACTTATACAAACACCTACACACACACACCCTTACTAAGACATACTCACCTACACACACTTACACACACACTTATACACACACCCTTACTAAGACATACACACACTTATACACACACCCTTACTAACACATGCACACCTACACACACACTTATACACACTTATACACACACTTATACACACACTTATACACACACTTATACACACACTTATACACATACCCTTACTAAGACATACACACCTACACACTTATACACACACCCTTATACACGCACGTATACACACCTACACACACCTACACACACATACACACACTTATACACACACTTATACACACACTTCCTTACTGACACTTATACACACTTATACACACACTCCCTTACTAACCCCTACACACACTTATACACACACTCCCTTACTAACACATACACACCTACACACACTTATATACACACTTATACACACACTTATACACACATTCCCTTACTGACACTTATACACACACTTATACAAACACTCCCTTACTAACACATACACACCCACACACACTTATATACACACTCCCTTACTAACACATATACACCGACACACACTTATACACACACTCCCTTACTGACACATACTCACCTACACACACTTATACACACACTCCCTTACTAACACATACACACACTTATACAAACACTCCCTTACTAACACATACACAATAACAGACACTTATACACACACCCTTACTAACACAAACACGCCTACACACACTTATACACACTCCCTTACTAACACATACACACACACTTATACACACACCCTTACTAACACAAACACGCTTACACACACTTATACACACACTTATACACACACTTATACACATACCCTTACTGACACATACACACACTTATACACACACCCTTACTAACACAAACACACCTACACACACTTATACACACTCCCTTACTAACACATACACACACACTTATACACACACGCTTACTAACACAAACACACCTACACACACTTATACACACACTCTTACTAACACATACACACATACACACACTCCCTTACTAACACATACACACACTTATACAGACACCCTTACTAACACATACTCACCTACACACACTTATACACACAAACCCTTACTAACACAAACACACCCAACACACACTAATACACACACACCCTTACTAACACATACACACCCACACACACTTATACACACACTCCCTTACTGACACATACACACACACTTATACACACACTCCCTTACTGACACACACACACATATACACACACCCTTACTAAGACATACTCACCTACAAACAAAGAACAAAGATCCCCCATATAGCCTTAACAGACTGTTGGGGCAAGTGCTGTTAGCGAGCACCTATGAAGGCCGGAACGGTACACGAGGGGGTGGGTGGCCAGCACCACGCCCGACCGCCTTTGTCTCCCTAGTGGCAATGTTTACACACCGCACCAGGTACTCATTTGAGGCTGAGTCGACCTAGGGGAGGCCCGGGACCGGTTCAGATAATCGTCACTGGTGTTGTCCGTGAGCGGGAATCGAACCCGGGTCGCCAGGTTCATAGCGCCGCGCGCTAACCGCTACACTATCGCTCCCCACACACACACTTATACACACACACCCTTACTAACACATACAAACCCACACACACTTATACACACACTCCCTTACTAACACAAACACACCCACACACACTTATACAAACACTCCCTTACTAACACATACACACCCACACACACTTATACACACACTCCCTTACTAACACATACACACCCACACACAATTATACACACACTCCCTTACAACAGCAACCGCCATTCGCCACTAAGTGGCGGTGACGTCACCACGACGCTTGTGCCAGGCTATGTGCACCCTGAGGCCACGTGAAGTGTCGAACGCCCGCTGGCAGGAGGTCACGGGGCAGACCCAGGTGCCACACGGCGCTCCGCTCGTTGTTCTGAGTGTCGCTCAGGGCGACTACCTCCAACTGCCCAGTAGCAGCATCCTTCACGAGCCTCCTCCACAGAGGCCGATCTTGGCACCGCTGGTACCAGTCATCGGCAAGTCCACTCAGCTCCACGTCCTCTTGTACCACATCACTCCATCTCTTCTCTAGCCCATGCCGTGCCCGCTTAGCCCCCTCGATCCGGCCAAACAAAAGCTGTTTCGGCATGCGGTGGCTGGGCATGCGGGCTACATGACCCAGCCATCGCAGCCTTGCCCGCCGGAGGAGCTCACCGATGGGACCTTGCCCAGATTTTTCAAGGATTTGTGAGCTCCTCACACAATCCAGTCTGGTTAAACCCAGGATAAATCGTTGGCAGGCCAGCCTAAATGTTTCTAACCGGTGAAGATGTTCCATTAGGGGGTCCACGTTTCGCAAGCGTAGAGAAGGGAGGGAATGACCGTGGCCGAGAAGACCTGAAGCTTAGTGCGGAGCGACAGTCCAGGTAGCTTCCACACAGCGTTACGCAACCGATGAAAAGATATTGCCGCTCGACTGATTCGGAGTGAGACCTCTGCTGTTAAACTGGAGCCGGTAATGAGCACACTGCCTAGGTATGGGAAACTCTCCACTCTCTCCACAACTGCCCCATCACCGATTGGGAGGTGTGGGGGTTGAGTGTCCGATGGTACAAAATACCCAGGCAGGTGCTTAGTTTTGGTGGGGCTGATGGTAAGGCCCCATCTGTTAGTGTAACGCTCCAGTCTCAGCAGCAGCATCTCCAACTCCTCCTCTGAATGAGCAGCTATTACCAAATCATCAGCATACATAACGTGGTTGAGCAATAGGGAGCCATCCCTTGACCGTACCCGGGCATCGATCAGCCTCCCATTATATCTGTACCACATGGAGATTCCCCCAGTACAGCTATTGAAGGCTTCACGAACTACGTGGTCAAAATAGATGTTAAATAATGTGGGAGCCAGAGGACATCCCTTTCGCACCCCAAGGTGTACAGGGAAAGGCTCCGACTCCCGGCCACGTAGTTATATCCGGGCCCGCTCACCATCATGAAGGTCCTTAATGATCGTGAGCAGAGGTTCAGGTACTCCAAAAGCAAGAAGAACAACCCAGAGCCCATGCCTATTGATGGTATCAAAAGCCTTGACCAGGTCAATAAAGCAGAGATGTAGATCTTGCTGGAATTCCCTACACCTCTGCTGTAGCAGACGGACAGAAAATATGGCATCTGTGCAGGACCGCCCTTTCCTGAAACCGCACTGGGGCTCCGCAAGCCTCTCCTCAGCGTGCCTTGCAAGGCGATGTTGAATAATCCTTGCCAGGACCTTTCCCGGCACACTGAGGAGTGAAATGCCCCTGTAGTTGTTACAGTCTATGCGGTCCCCCTTCTTAAAGAGGGTGACCACCAGGGCATTCTTCCAATCCTGCGGAACCCGTCCAGTGGTCCAGACTGTTGTTATGATGTCTTATAGGGCAGTCTGTCCACAAACTCCACCCTCCCTCAGCATTTCGCTTGGGAAATCATCTCTGACTGCTGCCTTTCCTGGTCTCAGACTCCGGATCGCCCTCAGTACTTCCTAAACAGATGGCACCTCAGCCAGCCACTCACAGGGGGTGACTTCTTTCAATATTTGAGGCAACGCAGCCTCAGCAGGGTCATCCTCACTTTGTGCCATGATGTTTTCCTGGCTGAGGGATTTTCCCTCCCCCAGGACCTCACAGAAATGCTCAGCAAACCTGCAAACCTGTTCCTGGGGGTCAGAGATTGGATCACCACTTTTTCCCCTAATGATGGTAATAGGTGTGGCGCTGCAGGTTTCTTTTTTGATGGAGTTAAATAGAGATTTGTGATCGCGGGCCACTGAGGCAGACTCCATCTCCTCAGCAACCCGCGACCACCACCCATACTTGCAGTGCCTCACGGCTCTCCGAACCTCCGAGCGAAGGTTACGGTAAGCCTCCTCATTCTCTGACGTGGGATTCTGTAGCCGATGACAGTGGGCCTGTCGCTTTTTCTCAACCATCCTGAACACCTCCTCTGTCAGCAAGGGTCTTTGGGGAGGTCCTGACCGCGTACCCAAAGCAGACATTGCAGCCGCATGAGTCACAGTTCTAAACCTCGCCCATTTACCCTCGACATCAGGAGGAGTGGGGGACGATGCCAACCCCAGCCGCAGGCGATGATGAAATTCTCGCTTGCAACTTTCATCAGATAACCGAGACCAGGCCACTTTTGGTTGGAATGGGGTCCTGGGTGTACACCCACCACCGGAGCGGAAGAATGGGCGGCGCATCTTACAGATGACAAGTCGATGGTCAGAGGGCAGATCAGCTCCACGGTAGTTCCTGGTGTCAAGGACATGGGCTCGCATCCGCTGGTCCATCACTATGTAGTCCAGCAGATGTTCTTGCTTGGACCCGGCATGCATCCATGATGTTGTTTGGATGCGCCGATGCCGGAACAGCGTGTTGGTAATTACATGTCCATGGGCTGCACAAAAATCTAGCAGCCTCCTACCGTTGTTATTAAGCTGATCCGGCCCATGCCCTCCAATCACTCCAGGCCAGGTGCCAGCATCATGACCAACTCGGGCATTGAAGTCACCCAACAAGATGACTCTATTTCGAGGGGCCACTTTAGCCAGCACCTGTGACAGGAGGTCATAGAAGGCATCTGATTCATCGGCTTTGCCTGCATCCCTCCACGGATGTTCGTCTTCGGTGGGGGCATAAGTAACCACGACCACTAATCCTCGCCTCCGATTGATGGGAAGGCGAGCCCAAAGTAGCCTGGGGCTTACAGCTTCCCACACCTCACCGCTACGCTCCCACGCCCCCTTAATTCTTTTGTTCAAAAGAAGAGCCACACCCTGTTGTTTGGCCGTCTCCTGCCCCGAGTAGAGGACTGTCCACCCCTCATGGTGGCAGGAGCCAGAACCGGTCCACCGGACCTCCTGAATGCCACAGAGATCCAAGCGGTACCAGTCCAGCTCCAGACAGAGGAGTGGCAGCCTCTCCTCCGCAGTGAGCGTTCGAACATTCCACGTGGCCATCCGTAATGGCTTTTCGTTGTTTCGGGAAGAGCCCTGAGGGTTGAGATTCAATCTCCTGGCTCTGCCAATTGGGGTTTGGCCAGGAGACGTCATAGACGCTTGTCCCCCGGGGCCTCCGGCACAAGCTTATTTTTTACATATTTAAGTTTAAGTTGTAGTTTCGTGGTATTTTTTTGAAGGTGGAGGGGTTACCAGCCCCTCGCACCCGTCCAGAGCCCCCGTTTAGCCCCTGTGGTGGTCACAGACGCCATGAGGGGAGGAACCAATCGGAATTGGCCCTCCCCCCACAGCACTGTCCACGACAGAGTTGCCCGTCCGGCACCGCGAGGAGGTAGGGGGTTGTTTTGCCGGACGACACCTACACACACTCATACACACACACTCCGTTACTAACACATACATACACACACCTACACACACTCATACACACACACTCCCTTACTAACACATACATACACACACCTACACACTCATACACACACACTCCCTTACTAACACATACATACACACACCTACACACACTCATACACGCACTCCCTTACTAACACATACATACACACACCTACACACACTCATACACATACACTCCCTTACTAACACATACATACACACACCTACACACACTCAAACACACACACTCCCTTACTAACACATACATACACACACCTACACACACTCATACACACACACACTCCCTTACTAACACATACATACACACACCTACACACACTCATACACACACACACACTCCCTTACTAACACATACATACACACACCTACACACACTCATACACACACACTCCCTTACTAACACGTACATACACACACCTACACACACTCATACACACACACTCCCTTACTAACACATACATACACACACCTACACACACTCATACACACACACTCCCTTACTAACACATACATACGCACACCTACACACACTCATACACACACACACTCCCTTACTAACACATACATACACACACCTACACACACTCATACACACACACACTCCCTTACTAACACATACATACACACACCTACACACTCATACACACACACTCCCTTACTAACACATACATACACACACCTACACACACTCATACACACACTCCCTTACTAACACATACATACACACACCTACACACACTCATACACACACACACTCCCTTACTAACACATACATACACACACATACACACACTCATACACACACTCCCTTACTAACACATACATACACACACATACACACACTCATACACACACACTCCCTTACTAACACGCCCACCCTCCTTTCGTGTACCTCGCCCGCCTCCAGAGGCGCTCGCTACCTCGTCGTCACAAGGCGACACGTGGGGGCGTGGCCGGGCGGGGGTGGGCGGGGCAGGGCGAGGGTGGGCGGGGCTTGGCGGTGGAGGGGGCGTGGCAAGGGCACCTTTGTCTTAGCGCGCGCGACTTTTTTTTTTGACTCCGCTTCTCTTAGCGCCCGACGCTCCAACATCGCGACCGCCGTTCCCACAGCCGTCACGCGCGCGCGGGCGCGCGCGCGCTCCTAATTGGACTCGTAGACACCAAAGGCAAAGGCTCCCCCCCTTGGCACCCTCCCCGGTATAGCCTCCCACGGGCTGTTGATGATGGCGACGATGACGACGATGATGACGATGATGACGACGATGATGACGACGATGATGACGACGACGACGATGATGACGACGATGATGACGACGATGATGACGATGACGATGACGACGACGATGATAACGATGATGACGACGATGACGACGACGATGATGACGATGATGACGACGACGACAATGATGACTATGATGACGACGATGACGACGATGACGACGACGACGAAGGTGACGACTATGATGACGATGACGATGATGACGACGACTAAAATGATGACGATGATGACGACGATGACGATGATGACAATGATGACGATGATGACGACGATGACGCCAATGATGATGACAATGATCACGACGACGACGATGATGACGACGACGATGATGACGACGATGACGACGACGATGACGATGATGACGACGACGATGATGACGACGATGACGACAATGATGACGATGATGACGACGACGATGATGACGACAATGATGACGATGACGACGATGACGACGATGATGACGACAATGACGATGATGACGACGACGATGACGATGACGACGATAAAGTCGCCGACTCTTACTAAAGGGGTCGCGTCTGTCACAGCCCCTGCGACACAACAGTTCCGTGTGGCCATCTTGCCCTGTAAGATTGACAAAACGACCAGTCAAAGCGTTCTATCTGTGTACCGCATTGTTTACGGGATTTGTTTACTCCAGCCTTGTACTTTACACTCCCCTCGTGCTTGTGCGTTGTTGTTGCTGTTGTTGTAAGGTTCTGGACCACCCCACCCACCTCCCCCAGTGCCCCCCAACCGATACATCTGTGACACAAAGAGCTTCATAGCTCTTCGAATTCATCGATCCTCCGGGACAGCTTCGGGGATGATTCTAAATCGGCGTTGTGACCGTTGCGAGCTGGGGCTGTGTGGTCCCTCGTCCGCCTTTGTCTCTCTCCTCTGCTCATTCTGCTCCTCCCCCCCCGAAGCCCCCCCCCCACCCCCCCGTGCGGTGATTGACAGCTCGGCTAATGAGTCGTGAGGCTTAGACAAACGCGGCTTCTGAGCGCAGTCAAGTTCAGTTTGAGCGAAACGTGGTTTGCTTTATTGCCTCCACGCTCTTTCTAATTCCACCCCCTCCTCCTCATCTCTCTCTCTCTCCCTCCAACTCTCCCTCTCTCTCTCTCCCTCTCCAACTCTCTCTCTCTCTACCCCCACCTCCTCATCTCTCTCTCCTACCCCACCTCCTCATCTCTCTCTCCCTCTCCAACTCTCCCTCTCTCTCTCTCTCTACCCCCACCTCCTCATCTCTCTCTCCCTCTCCAACTCTCCCTCTCTCTCTCTCTCCACCTCCTCTCTCTCTCTCTCTCTCTCCCTCTCCCAACTCTCCCTCTCTCTCTACCCCCACCTCCTCATCTCTCTCTCTCCCTCTCCAACTCTCTCTCTCTCCCTCAATCTCCACCCCCCTCTCTCTCTCTCTTCCACTCTCTCTTTCTCTTTCCCATTCTCTGTAACTCCCCCACTCTATCTAACGCTGCTTTTCTTGATTTCTGTTTCAAACTCTCTCTCTCCCCCCCTCTCTCTCTCCAACTCTCTCTCTCCCCCCTCATCTCTTTCTCTCTCTCCAACTCTCTCTCTCTCTCCACCCCCCCCCCCATCTTTCTCCCTCTCTCTCTCTATCTCCCCCGCTCATCTCTCTCTCCTTCTCCCTCTCTCTCTCTATCTCCACCCCCTCCTCCTATCTCTCTCTTCCACTCTCTCTTTCTCTCTCCAACTCTCTCTCTCCCCCTCTCTCTCCAACTTTCTCTTTCTCTATCTCCACCCCCCCCCCTCATCTCTCTCCAACTCTCTCTCTCTCTCTATCTCCCCCCTCATCTCTCTCTCCCTCTCCAACTCTCTCTCTCTATCTCCCCCCCCCTCATCTCTCTCCAACTCTCTCTCTCTATATATATCCACCCCCCTTCTCTCTCTCTCTATCTCCCCCCCTCTCTCTCCAACTCGCTTTCTCTCTCCCTCTCTCTATCTCCACCCCCCCTCATCTCTTTCTCTCTCTCTATCTCCCCCTCATCTCTCTATCTCCCCCCCCCCCTCATCTCTCTCCCTCTCTTTCCCATTCTCTGTAACTCCAACCACTCTATCTAACGCGGCTTTTCTCTCCAACTCTCACCCCCCCCCTACCCTACCCTCTCTCGTTCTCTCCCCCTTTATCTAACTCTCATTTCTCTTCTCTCTCTCTCGTTCTCTCTCTCCAACTCTCTTTCTCCCTATCCCTCACTCTGTGTCTTAACCTTCTCTCTCCTACTCTCTCTTACTCCATCTAACTCTCTCGTACACGACCTTAAATTCCCTTTCTAAAGCTCTCTAGCCCAATATTTTTTTCACTCTCTCTCTCTCTCTATCTCTCTCGTGTGTGTGTGTTTTTTTACGGTCAGAGGAAACAAGAAGATGATCGGTTTAATCTTGATGTTAAGTTTTTCGTGACTGCGATGAGCCAGAACTTTTTAGTTCGTTCGGTAACGTTGCGTGGGTATAAAATAAATTAAAAATAATGTTTAAAAAAAATAAAATAAAAATAAAATGAATCAAATCACGACGTTTCGGAAGCATCGCAAGCTCTCCGTCATCACGTGGGAAGGCCACAGCAATAAACAAATTGATGTAATGTCTCCCAAATTGCTGTAATGTGCCCATTAGAGCAATTAGTATCTTGCTGTTGCCTTCCCACCTGATGACGGAAGCTTGTGATGCTTCCGAAACGTCGTGATTTGATTTTTTATTTTTTTAATTTGAATGTATTTTTAATTTGATCCTACGTGACTTTACCGCCGGAACTAGAAAGTGTGCTGCTGTTTAGTCGCCACTTTGCTTCGTTATTCATTTCGGTTTTTTTTGTATCTTTCCATCGCTTTTTTTTTATGAAAGATTTCACGAGTTGCACCATTGCGCAACAAATCCATCTGTGCTACTTTCTTCGTCGACACGAACAGCAACACGGAGAAGCACGTTCAGCTCCTCCTCCTCCTCCTTACCCCTTCCCTATCTCTCTACCCCCTCTCTCTCTACCCCCTCTGTACCCCTCTCTCTCTACCCCCTCTCTCTCTACCCCCCCCCTCTCTCTCTACCCCCTCTCTCTCTACCCCCTCTCTCTCTACCCCCTCTATCTCTACCCCCCTCTCTCTACCCCCCTCTCTCTACCTCCTCTCTCTCTACCCCCTCTATCTCTACCCCCTCTATCTCTACCCCCCCTCTCTCTACCCCCTCTCTCAATACCCCCTCTCTCTCTACCCCCCTCTCTCTCTACCCCCTCTCTCTCTACCCCCTCTCTCTCTACCCCCTCTCTCTCTACCCCCTTCTCTCTACCCCTCTCTCTCTACCCCTCTCTCTCTCTACCCCCTCTATCTCTACCCCCTCTCTCTCTACCCCCTCTCTCTACCCTCTCTCTCTACCCCCTCTCTCTCTCTACTCCCTCTCTCTCTACCCCCTCTCTCTCTACCCCCTCTCTCTCTACCCCCTCTCTCTCTCTACCCCATCTCTCTCTACCCCCCCTCTCTCTACCCCCTCTCTCTCTACCCCCTCTCTCTCTACCCCCTCTCTCTCTACCCCCTCTATCTCTACCCCCTCTCTCTCTACCCCCTCTCTCAATACCCCCTCTCTCTCTACCCCCTCTCTCTCTACCACTTATCTCTCTACCCCTCTCTCTCTACCCCCTCTATCTCTACCCCCTCTCTCTCTACCCCTCTCTCAATACCCCCTCTCTCTCTACCCCCTCTCTCTCTACCCCCTCTCTCTCTACCCCCTCTCTCTACCCCCTCTCTCTACCCCTTCTCTCTCTACCCCCTCTCTCTCTACGCCCTCTCTCTCTACCCCCTCTCTCTCTACCCCCTCTCTCTACCCCCTCTCTCTCTACCCCCTCTCTCTACCCCTCTCTCTACCCCCTCTCTCTACCCCCTCTCTCTACCACCTCTCTCTCTCTACCCCCTCTCTCTCTACCCCCTCTCTCTCTACCCCCTCTCTCTCTACCCCCTCTCTCTCTCTACCCCCTCTCTCTATCCCCCTCTCTCTCTACCCCCTCGCCCTACCCCCTCTCTCTACCCTCTCTCTCTACCCTCTCTCTCTACCCCCTCTCTCTCTACCCCCTCTCTCTACCCCATCTCTCTCTACCCCCTCTCTCTACCCCCTCTCTCTCTCTCTACCCCCTCTCTCTCTCTACCCCCTCTCTCTCTACCCCCTCTCTCTCTCCTACCCTCTCTCTCTCTACCCCCTCTCTCTACCCTCTCTCTCTACCCCTCTCTCTCTACCCCCTCTCTCTCTCTACCCCCTCTCTCTCTCTCTACCCCCTCTCTCTACCCCCTCTCTCTCTACCCCTCTCTCTACCCCCTCTCTCTCTCTACCCCCTCTCTCTCTCTACTCTCTCTCTCTCTACCCTCTCTCTCTCTCTACCCTCTCTCTCTACCCCTTTCTCTCTACCCCCTCTCTCTACTCCCTCTCTCTACCCCCTCTCTCTCTACTCCCTCTCTCTCTACCCCCTTTCTCTACCCCCTCTCTCTCTACCCCCTCTCTCTCTACCCCTCTCTCTCTCTACCCCCTCTCTCTACCCTCTCTCTCTACCCCTCTCTCTCTACGCCCTCTCTCTCTACCCCTCTCTCTCTACCCCCTCTCTCTCTACCCCCTCTCTCTCTCTACCCCATCTCTCTCTACCCCCCCTCTCTCTACCCCCTCTCTCTCTACCCCCTCTCTCTCTACCCCCTCTCTCTCTACCCCCTCTCTCTCTCTACCCCCTCTCTCTATCCCCCTCTCTCTCTACCCCCCTCGCCCTACCCCCTCTCTCTACCCTCTCTCTCTACCCTCTCTCTCTACCCCCTCTCTCTCTCTACCCCCTCTCTCTACCCCATCTCTCTCTACCCCCTCTCTCTACCCCCTCTCTCTCTCTCTACCCCCTCTCTCTCTCTACCCCCTCTCTCAATACCCCCTCTCTCTCTCTACCCCCTCTCTCTCTACCCCCCCTCGCCCTACCCCCCCCCCCCATCTCTACCCCCCTCTCTCTCTCTCCCCTCTCTCTCTACCCCCCTCTCTCTACCCCCCCTCGCCCTACCCCCCATCTCTACCCCCTCTCTCTCTCTCCCCCCTCTCTCTCTACCCCCCTCTCTCTCTACCCCCCTCGCCCTACTCTCTCTCTATATATGTTCCCCCTGTTTTCTATGGTAATATTTTTTAAACTCTTTATAACGCTCACTCTCCGTTTTTCAAACTCTTGTCTCTCTCTCTTACACACTCTCTCTCTCTCTCTCGAACTCTCTCTCCCACTATCATAATACGGGGGTTTTCCCCCTTTTTTTTGGGAACAAAACTGAAACCTTTTTTTTACAAGGATTCATGTTGCTGCATCAACCACAATACTTGCAGTCAAAATGCAAACAAAAAACACGCTTTGATAATATGATGATGCATTGTCCTTGGAACTGATTGGTCCACACCAGGGACAGCTTTCCTTAGAGCCGAGTCTCAATTGGTGCTAGACCAGATGACGCCAAAAGGCTGTACAGCTCAAAGACAATGCCGCTATGAGGGCTCTGGGTAAGCATCTACATCATTGGACCTCCTTTTGCCAGTAACAAAATATAATGATAGGGTTTGTTCTCCCAATCTCGCTTCAACTCTCTCTTTCCAACTCTCACTCATCTCTCTATCTCACTCTCGCTCTCTCTCTCTGGCAAAATGACTCTCTCACACGCTCTCGAACTCCCTCGTTATCTCTGTTACCTTATCAGCTCTAAATATGCACGCGATTGTAGACCTCTGTATATAGATACACAGCACATCAGGATATTTATACTGGAGCAGGAGGAATCCGAAGAGCTTTGGAGCATTTTTGATTTGAAGCTTTCGTGACTGCAGGGATTCATCTTCTCGGTTATTTCGGTGAAGTCAATGAAATAGAAAAATAAAATAAAAATAAGTAAAATAATAAAATTACGATAAGAAAATTTTACTTTAAATAATAAGTTTAAAATAATAAAAGGGACTTTTATTTATTTATTTTTGTTTTACATTTACGTGACTTTGCCGAAGGAACCAAGAATATGTACAAATAAACACAACGATTTTCATCTCAGCAGATATAAGGCCCACCGAGATATGAACTTATTTTTCAGAAGCGACTTAACGTGTGGACATTTACTGCAGTAATGCTGAATAATCTAAATGCACGTTTCTAAATTATTAATAGTTCCCGCTTAAATTTTGATTGAAAGCTTTCGTGACTGCAGGGATTCATATTCTTGGTTCCTTCGGTAAAGTCACCACCACGTAGATAGGGAAACAATAAAATAATAAAAATGTAAAACAATAAAATTGTTGTAAAATATTAAACACAACATTCACAATCTGAGTACTGAGTACAATCACAATCAGCGCGTTACTAGTACAGCACTAGCCGCTTGTGTGTTGGAGAGTAAATCCACAACATTCACAATCTGAGTACTGAGTACAATCACAATCAGTGCGTTACTAGTACAGCACTAACCGCTTGTGTGTTGGAGAGTAAACCCACTACAACATTCACAATCTGAGTACTGAGTACAATCACAATCAGTGCGTTACTAGTACAGCACTAACCGCTTGTGTGTTGGAGAGTAAACCCACTACAACATTTACAATCTGAGTACTGAGTACAATCACAATCAGTGCGTTACTAGTACAGCACTAACCGCTTGTGTGTTGGAGAGTAAATCCACAACAACATTCACAATCTGAGTACTGAGTACAATCACAATCAGTGCGTTACTAGAACAGCACTAACCGCTTGTGTGTTGGAGAGTAAATCCACAACATTCACAATCTGAGTGCTGAGTACAATCACAATCAGTACGTTACTAGAACAGCACTAACCGCTTGTGTGTTGGAGAGTAAATCCACAACAACATTCACAATCTGAGTACTGAGTACAATCACAATCAGTGAGTTACTAGTACAGCACTAATCAGTTGTGTGTTGGAGAGTAAATCCACAACATTCACAATCTGAGTACTGAGTACAATCACAATCAGTGCGTTACTAGTACAGCACTAACCGCTTGTGTGTTGGAGAGCCAAATCACAACATTTACAATCTGAGTACTGAGTACAATCACAATCAGTGCGTTACTAGTACAGCACTAACCGCTTGTGTGTTGGAGAGTAAATCCACAACAACATTCACAATCTGAGTACTGAGTACAATCACAATCAGTGAGTTACTAGTACAGCACTAACCAGTTGTGTGTTGGAGAGTAAAGCCACAACATTCACAATCTGAGTGCTGAGTACAATCACAATCAGTACGTTACTAGAACAGCACTAACCGCTTGTGTGTTGGAGAGTAAATCCACAACAACATTCACAATCTGAGTACTGAGTACAATCACAATCAGTGAGTTACTAGTACAGCACTAACCAGTTGTGTGTTGGAGAGTAAATCCACAACATTCACAATCTGAGTACTGAGTACAATCACAATCAGTGCGTTACTAGTACAGCACTAACCGCTTGTGTGTTGGAGAGCAAACCCACTACAACATTTACAATCTGAGTACTGAGTACAATCACAATCAGTACGTTACTAGTACAGCACTAGCCGCTTGTGTGTTGGAGAGTAAAGCCACAACAACATTTACAATCTGAGTCCCGTGACGTTTCGCCAGTAACTACAACGAGCATCATCAGGTGGCAGCCAGATCTGTGTGGAGAAATCATCCTCCTGTTTGGTTCCTTAAATAGAGGCGTAGGTGTGATGACGTCACTTGTGATGTGATGACGTCACTTGTGACGTCATCACATCTACGCGAAGTGGTGGGGAGGGCGATTAATGAATGCATCTAAATGACAATGGGTATCCATTGGCGGCTGGGTTATTTAACGGGCTTAACGACAGATTAATGTACTTACGCAATCTAACACAAACAAAAACCTGTATTGTGGATGATATCGGTCGCGAAAAGCCTGCTGCGCTGTTAAACGAACAAAAACACAATACTCAAAGACGCGATAGGAGTGCAAAGTATAGCAAATGTATACGAATCACTTACAAATATACACAAACGACACTAAGCTTCGATAAACTCAACTGCTTTGTATTGTTACGAGCTAAGGGGCTTTCTCCGAAGCGACGCTGGCCGCTACAAACGATAGCAGCTCAACCAAGTAGTGGATTTATCTTCGCGGGGAAATTTACAGCAGCAGCATCCTCTAAATAATGTAGACGCAAGCGTGGAGCCCGGGGTTTGCTTCTGAGATTCAGCCACTGCCTGTGGTAAAACGACGTTCGCAGGTGTAGTGAGTTGATGGACTCACCAGTGACTCACACAGAGAGTCCCATAGACTCCCACAGAGACCCACACAACTCGCAAAGAGACCCACAGACTCACCACACAGAGAACCCACAGACTCACCACACAGAGAACCCACAGACTCACCACACAGAGACCCACACCACTCGCAAAGAGACCCACAGACTCAACACACAGAGAACCCACAGACTCACCACACAGAGACTCACCACACAGAGACCCACACAACTCGCAAAGAGACCCACAGACTCACCACACAGAGAACCCACAGACTCACCACACAGAGACTCACACAACTCGCAAAGAGACCCACAGACTCACCAGACAGAGAACCCACAGACTCACCACACAGAGAACCCACAGACTCACCACACAGAGAACCCACAGACTCACCACACAGAGAACCCACAGACTCACCACACAGAGAACCCACAGACACACCACACAGAGAACCCACAGACTCTCCACACAGAAACTCACCACACAGAGACCCACACAACTCACACAGAGACCTACAGACTCACACAGAGAACCACAGACTCACCACACAGAGACCCATAGACTTACCACACAGAGACTCACCACAGAGACCCACACAACTCGCAAAGAGACCCACAGACTCACCACACAGAGAACCCACAGACTCACCACACAGAGAACCCACAGACTCACCACACAGAGACCCACACAACTCGCAAAGAGACCCACAGGCTCACCACACATAGAACCGACAGACTCACCACACAGAGACCCACAGACTCACACAGAGACCCACAAACTCACTACACAGAGAAGCCATAGACTCTCCACCAGAGACTCACCACACAGAGACCCACACAACTCACACAGAGACCTACAGACTCACACAGAGAACCACAGACTCACCACACAGAGACCCACAGACTCACCACACAGAGACCCACAGACTCACACAGAGACCCACAAACTCACTACACAGAGAAGCCATAGACTCTCCACCAGAAACTCACCACACAGAGACCCACAGACTCACACAGAGACCTACAGACTCACCACACAGAGACCCACAGACTCACCACACAGAGACTCACACAACTCACACAGAGACCTACAGACTCACACAGAGAACCACAGACTCACCACACAGAGACCCACAGAGACTCACCACACAGACAACCCACAGAGGACAATACCAATCTAAACCGGGTGGTTGTCTCCGTGCTGTGTGTCACGTCTCCCGTCCGCTCACCACGACCACCCCCACCCCACCACCACTACCACCACCACCACCACTACGACTACCACCACTACCATTACCAACACTACCACCACCCCACCACCACCACCCCACCACCACCACTACCACCACCACTACCACCACCCCACTACCACCACTACCACCACCCCACCACCACCACCCACCACTACCACCACCACCACCACCACCCCACTACCACCACCACCCCACCACCACCACCACACCACCACCACCACCCCCACCACCACCACCACC